>NW_014542552.1:277258-311028 GCF_000741045.1 Vigna radiata var. radiata | reverse complement strand
CCACAATATGCACGCTCCTCATGCTCTGCTGCTAGGTTTGTACTTAATCTTTCTCTATTAATCTTTATCTCTCCCTAAAATTGACCAGGTGTAGCAAACCTTTTACCTCTCCTTAGATACACCGGATTCATCTTGGGCCACGAGGCTGCTTCACCATTAAGAAATGTAGAATTTGACTTTATGTTGAAAAGTTGTATGAGGGATTTTCTTTGGCAGGCATTGGTAGTTGGTGGTCCCATAAATATAGACAGATTTACATTTTAGATTCTCTCTTTCTATTCGTTTACATGTAGTTTAGTTTGTCAATATAGTTATGGGTATTGATTCATTCATAGGTATCTTTCTGTTTATAAAAGAACACTTACAAACTGTACATTTTAGATCATAAAGTGTCATGTGTATACCAGTATATGCCGTCTCAATCTGGCTTACTCCCCATGCGTTCTGGATCTCTTTCCTTTAAATTATTGCTAAAGGCAGACAATTAAAAAACAATGCATACAATTAAATTTTTTGATGTAACTATTATTACAATGAAAAATAATTACATAGACATAAGATGTAAAATTGTAATAGATATGCACTAAAAATAGTTATAAAATATTTTAATTTTTATTGTTATGATCATACAATACAAGCACTCCCAATTTTTCATCATGACTGTTCATTATTGATAGTTTCTTGTAGATCATGGAAATTAAGAAGTTGGTTGATGAAGATAAGGTTCAATTGGTAAAAGTGGCAAAAAAAATCTATATACAGAAAACAGTTATTAGAAAACTAATCTCCGTTATTCATTGTTATAGATTACTAAGACATTATCTGTTTAGATTGATTTATATAACTTTCAAGTAAAGGTAGACGATGAGCCAAAATCTTATTTAGGAAGGTATATTTCTTTATTAGGAAGTTTTTAAGATTAATTTATGTTGGAAGTCCTATATCAATTAGTAATAAGGCTAGTTTAGAATAGTACAAATCTTATCTTACAAGTCAGTTTTTTGAGGTTGACTTGGATTTAAAGTTCATCTCTTAACATGGTATTAGGGTTAGGTTTAGAACCTATCCTAGCAAAATTTGTTGTTTGTTGGACATATTGTTTCATCCCTTATTGGGCCGTTATTAGACCATCCATTAATGTCTAGTTCCACTCACAATACGTATATATCTTGATGTGAGGGGGTGTGTTAAAAGTCTTATATTTACTAGTGATAAGGCTAGTTTAGAGTATATAAACGGATACAAATCTCACTTTACCAGATAGTTTTGTGGAATTGAGTTAGGTTTAAAGTTCACTTCTTAATAATTTTATATTAGGAAATTTTAGGTTAAAGATAAGTCAGTGTTGTTAAAAAGAAGTTATGGTGGATTGTGATGGCAGATTTCTAACCAGCAGCCGTGATGTGCCAGGTCTCATGTGGTGCCCATACCAGAAGTAGCTACCATGGCGGAAATGGTGGAAGTATGGGTTAGGGTTGTTTGACCCGATCCAACCCAATCCTTAATTAAAAAAATCCCCTAGACAAACCAAATTGAGGTCCCAAACATTAAACAAAAACTTAAACTGCTTCTGTAATAGGAGGCATTGATAGCCTAGAATATAATTTGGACAGATACTATTCTGTTTTAGGAAGCTTATAGGTTATTATTATATTAATTTTGATTAGGCAGTTATATGTTATGATTGGTATGTCCAAGATAGGGAATCTTGGTTATAGGACAAGTACTAAAGGTTGGATATATTCGGTCTTGGTGCTGGACACGATACCCATTTAGGGTAAGAAACCTCACTTTGTTTCGTCTTGCATGACAAGACCCGTTACCCCTAAATAAAAAGGGTGGATATTAACTGATTCTAGGTTGATAAATAGATATCTATTATATCATTATAACAACACATTGAATCCTTCTAGCTTAGAGTTTTTCAATATCTTTGACTAGAACAATGATGCAACTGCTACAGTGATATAAGGTTGTGCTACAGATTTGTAAAAGGCAACTAAGGCATTAGACTGTTATTCTGTGTTTTAAAGGTGGAAACTCTTTGGTAGGGAAACCCTGTTTTTGTACTCAAAGTGGCCTAAAAACAAGATTATTTATATATCGAGTCAAACACTAGATAGGTTGCTTTGTCTCACTGGACCTCAATGTTGTTCAATAAAAGAACACTATAATATGGTGTTTTTGACCCCTCTGCCATTGGCAACTTGTGAAGTGAGGGCCAGCTACGGTGTTGGCATAGGCTGCATGTTTATGTGGCAGAACATTGGCCTTCGGCCATCTGTCATTGATAGCCTTACTGGACCTACAGTGTTACAGTATTGCATGTGAGTCAGTTACTGGTTGCACCGTTTTGCATATACTGATTATTATTGTGAAATTTCATTCAATGAATATGGAGTCTAAAATAGAAGGTAAATTGATATTTATTCATTCCAAATTTCAAAACATACCCAGGAAATTAGGTAAAAAATAAATTCAAGAGTATGAATGACCACTTTTGTTTCCTTTCTTTTTTGGTGCAGATATTGGAGTTCTAGGCTTGGAACTGAAAGACAAAGGCTTCTAAGTGGTTTCACACGGAAAGATGTTGTCTGTATGTGTCTACTCCTTTATAAGATGCATACTTATGTTATCACCACTTTCAATTTCTTTTCATTATTGTCTCTTTGATAGTGGAATATAGCTGATCAGAGCAATCTGATGTCAAATGCAGATGAGTGATGACAATTGACAACATTTTAATTTATTTGCTTTGAGTGGGAGTCTGAAAAAAAAAACTGTTAGAAATTAGAATATATGAACATATATTATCATATATTTAAATCTGATCAGATTTTATTATACTCTAGGATTAGTTTTCTTATTTTCCTTTATATTTGGATTAGTTTCCATGTTTCCTTGTCTCATGAGGAAGTAGCTTTGGATTAGAAATGCAAGAAAATAAGGAAGCATTACTAGAAATGTGATCAAAAGTACCTAAATCAAGTATTCATGGAGTTTGTCACTCCAAGGTTTGAGAAATGCACACTTTGACAAACTAGATTGGAAGAAAGATTGTGCTTGGCTGCTAGATTTTAACTTTTGATATTGCTGATATTTTCCATTAATAAATTGTGGTTGAACCTCATTAGGTTGAAAGATATTTGTTGTCTTGTGAGGAAAACCATGTGAGGAGAAGCAATTATTTTGAGTGGCCAATTCTTCGACAAAAGAATTATTGAGGACATTTGCATTCACTTTGAGTAACGGAAGGCATATTGAAAGACGAATCCACCAATAATCAAAATTTCAGCAACAGTAGCAAACCAAGAACTACCTACAACCAACAACTTGACTGTCTCTCAAAATGAGCCAACTTGAATTGTCATCATTGGGAGTCGTGGTATTGAGTGATGATTGAGAAGAAATTGAAGTAGATGATTCATCTTGGAAAACTGGTCTAGTCATTTGGGTACTAAAGTGGTAGGTATTAAGAGGTAGTGAGGATGGCTTAAGAGGATTTTGATCAAGATTGGGATTGACAGAAGCACTATTGGGAGTCGTGGTACTGAGTGATGATTGAGAAGAAATTGAAGTAGATGATTCATCTTGGAAAACTGGTCTAGTCATTTGGGTACTAAAGTGGTAGGTATTAAGAGGTAGTGTGGATGGCTTAAGAGGATTTTGATCAAGATTGGGATTGACAGAAGCACCAGGAACAATAGACTCAACTAATGGTATAGGGAGGGCCTGCTGAATGGAATGGACATCTTAAACAGCCGGTGAGAAATAAGAAGCCTGTTCAAAAAATGACATTAGCAAATATGTAGTACTTGGTTTCAAGAGAATAACACAAAAACCCTTTTTGAAGTCTAGAATAGTCCAAGAAGACACATATGATAGCACAAACAAAAAGTTTATCTAACTCTAGAGACAAATGATGAACAAAACATACACAACCAAACACACAAAAAAAAAACATAAAAGAGAGGATCATTTGGAAAAAGAATGGAATAAGAACTTTATTGCTAAGAGAAAAGGACAATATCTTATTAATAAGATAACAAGCAGTTAGGATAGCATTGCCTTAATGGTGGTTCGGTATATTGGCACCAACCAATAGGGTTCTCTGTGTCTATTTTTCCTCTCTGCATAACCATATTGCTAAGGTGTGTAAGGACAAGTAGACTAATGTAAAATGTCTTGTGAACTTAATTGCAGAGAAATTAGAGGAGGAATACTGTTTGGCATTGTCACTGCCTAAACTTTTAATTACTTGACCAAATTGATTTTTGATTTCATTCAAAAGAGATGTAAAGATACATAATAGTTCAGAACAATATTTCATAATATAAATCAAGTACATCTACAATATTCATCAATGAATGTGACAAAATATCTAAAACCAAAAGATGAGATCAAACTTGGTCCCCAAATATGAGAATGGATAATATAAAAAACAAAATTACTTATTGATTTTGACCTTTTAGGAAAATAAGGTCTAACATGTCTACCTGGTTGGCATCACTCACATTCTAATGTTTAAATACTACTATGCTTACTATGCTCAAGGACTATTTTTTTTTTTTTTTAGTTTTGACAAGTGGGGACACAAAACAAAACACATGCAGACTAAATCCAAAATAATATAACCCTTTAGATTCATGTTTGTTTGAAATCCCACGTCGACTAGAGATATGGTGATTTCATAGTATATAACTGGGTATAAATCTCATCTTACACGCTGGATTGGTAGGGTTGAATTAGACTTAAACTTCACTTCTTTACATGATATCAGAGTCATGTGTTAGAGCCTATCTTAGATAAATTTTGTTGTTTGTTAGGTATATTGTTCTATCTACTATCGGCAAATTGAGTTTCAGTCTTGGAAGACACCAATCATGTCATGATCAATTTGTTTGAAAGTGGTAAGCCTATTTGCAAAGTTGTAAAGGCATTGAATATCATTTATAAAAATATTTTGAGTCTTTTTCCTAAAAGAGTTGAGTCTTAAAAGATCTAATACAACCTAGTAATCTGGGTTCCACAAATGGCCACGGTAAGGCACAAAGTTGACAATCAATTTGTTTCATTGTTTAGCTTGCTCAAATTACTTCCATCTTGTTCAAATTGATCATGGTAACTCTTTTTGGGGAGGTTCAACACACATATGTCCACACTGGTAAGATATTGTTCGCTTTGGGTCAAACCCTCACGGATTTACTTTTGGTACCACTCCAAAAGGCCTCTTACCATTGGAGGTATCTAGAACCAGGTTCTTTTGAGGAAAAACTTCTTGTTGTCTTTACCATTACACTCATCGTTGTCGGCGGCGGTGCCATCTACCGCTGATGGCAGTGCCATCGTCTACCACTATCACTATCGAAGTTCAAGTTTTGACCGATCACATGGTTTTGATTGTCACGGCCAAGGAACCATCATGCCATCAACTACGCTTTCGTCGGAACTCCTATGCACTATTAGTGCCTTTTAAAGTTATGGATTTGCTCACTTTTTCGTCGTGCATTATGACATGTCTAGTAGCGTCGAGGTTGCTCGTTATTGTCTTTTAGGTTCATTGTGAGTTGTCGCACGTCTCAGCTCCTCTCAAGCAGCTATTCAAAGCGTCGAGGTTGCTCTTGTGCCTTGATTGGAGAATCTTGGATTTTTTAATATTTCTCTCTCCTATTCATCCATGGCTTCTTCTGTTGCGGTCTCTTTTGACCTCTTTTTTGTCACCATTGCATTTGATCCATCCACATATGTTTTTTTTTTTTCCATGGAAAAGATGGTTTTTGTTAGTTTATTTTTAGCCGTGGTGGGTCTCCAACAATTACCTCTGTATCCATAGTGGCATTCCTCAAGAGCAATTTGAAAGAAGAGATTTACATGGAGCAACCTCCCCTGAGGGGAGTCTTCTGGGTTAGTATTTCGTTTTCTATGTCGTCTTGTAAATTATTAGCAATTTAGTGTCACTCGAGTTCAGAAGTAGATATTCTCACTGAGTCTTTATGGATTATATTAGTAACAAGCTTGGTACATACAATTTGTATGCACTAGCTTGAGGGGGAGTGTTAGATATATTATCTTTATTTTATATTTATCTTTTATCTTTAGTTAGTTTGTTATTATTTCTCATTTGTATTTTGGGCTTAGCCCATGTTTTTTTATTATAAATAGAGGACTCTATGTGTATATTCAAAACAAAGGAGAGTAATTCCATATATAGTTTTTCACTATATTCAACAACAACCTTGGCCTAGGAACTACATTTCAATCGAGGCAGACCACGAGAGATAATTTTTCTCATTGAACTTTTTAGAGGTAATGGTAGGAGTTCCAGAGTAGGAGACAATAGGTCCAGTGGACATTTTAGTCAGAGTTTGAGGAAACCAACAGAGGAAACAAACCAGTTTTTAAGAACAGTAAAATAGGAAACCCTAGGTTTAACTAGGAATCCCTAGAAAACCCTTTAACCATCTCGAAAAAGGACACCCAAGGACCAGAACGACAATGAGGAGGTCTGGCGAGCCTTGACGGGGTGCAACATTGCTCTAGTGAGAGGAAGGTGGTGCGTGGGCTTCACATGCTAAGCAAAAGCGAAGAGGTGTAGTGTGCATGGTGACGTGTGGAGAAAAATCAAGTTTCAGGACTAGCAGGGTTGGATGTTGCTCATGGAGATGGTTCAGATCCAGTGATTCCGGGAGAAAATTGTGACAATGGTTGGCGGCAAATGCAAACAGTGGCAAAAACTGTATTGGAGAAGACTGAGCTAGTAGAGCAAGATCGACTAGCTTTGATACCATCTTGAGAGTAACAAGAGATAGTATATTTTGAGGGCTTGAAACACCACTCTTACGATCTCATTTATATTGGTAGAAATTTGATACAGTGAGAAGATAAAAACCAAAAGACTGAACTAGAAACCTAGGTACAGAACTAGCTACAATATTAGTAGTTCCCAACACAGCTATTTTCTACCCAGTTTTAATACTTATTCTAACAATGAGCATGGAGAGACGGCAACATAGGATGATGATTGATGGCGGTGGACAACTGCAAATTACGAAAGGAAATATGATAGAAAAGGGTTCCAAAGATTGATTATCTCTTTGTTGTTCCTTGTTATTTATAGAAGAATATTACATCTGAAATACCAATAGTGTACAAAGAAAAGGCTATATCTAGGTAATTGATGTTAATAGGCAAAGCAGCTTTAAGGACTGTCTTGTTAATCCATCTGAACAACTTAGATAATCAAGATAAATTATTTTAACACGTAAGAGCATCAAATTCCTAAATACAGAATCTGGATGCAAGTATGTCATCGATGATGTAATTCTTTTCCTAGCTTTCCAAAGATTTTAATGCATGTGCATATCACCTGTTGGATAGTATTTTAGGGAAACTACTTGGAATCCCTTAGACATTGAAATATACAAGGCTGGCCTGGGTAAAAAATAATTCCTGAGGCTTTCAAGACTGATTTTTCCCTAATAATTTTCTTAATTAGGTAATGAATACCAAGTCTGCACTAACTTCATCTAAAAGTTGCTGTCAGAGGTTTGAAATATTAACACATCCTTCCCCCTTGCATTATTATGGAATGTTCTTTATGTTAATCAAGAAAAAAATATTCATGGCTTGCTTACACATGCATCATCCTTTGACAGGTGATGTTTTCTCGGGAGTTGGTCCCTTAGCCATATCTGCTGCGAGGATAGTTAAGCGTGTTTTTGCTAATGACTTAAATCCATATGCAGTTGAGTATCTGGAAAGAAATAGTGTTTTAAATAAACTTGAGAAGAAGATTAAGGTATGATCCATGTTCAATGAGTATTTTCTTTAAGATGTTTTATGGACTTTTGCACGTGAAGAGATAATAATGAAAAAAAGTATGTTGGAATTGGAATCCAAATTTGGATTTGCTATTTCTTGGTTCATTCATGTTAAAAGCACAGCAACTTATTCTTTTCTTCAACATTTTTGGACTTCTGTAGATTGTTTAAGTATAAAACTGTTGTGAATTATCTTAGAGTGTGAAGCTAAGAAGAATGGACACAAAAGACACGAAAACAATAAAATTATAAAATGTCCTATTAGGATTTGAAATACTGCATCGTGTATGTTACCAGTGTCTTTGGGCACCACTCCTTTCTTGAATTGATCATGATTCATAGGATGTGAGTGACTAATGATTAAAAAGGACGAGCTGATTATTTTAGTGTTTTTCTTGAATTGATGGAAAAACCCTGACCGAAGTTGGATTTGAATCTGCATGTTACAGCACTACTTCTCTTGATGAATTTTCTGCCCACTAATGTCATTTGTTTGTTTCTCCAGGTTTTCAACATGGACGGAAGAAGGTTCATTAAGTCTCTTTATGCCAGTGATGTTTCTCAGTCCATCACGCAAGTGGTTATGAACTTGCCAAGTGAAGCTGCAGAATTTCTAGGTTGCCTCTCTTCACAAGACCACTATTTCTTTATTGTACAATATTTTTTGTGCGCTGTCCAATTTTGATCCATCCCACACTTGTCTTCTGAATGGTACTCTTAAATACGTGGAACTTCTCTTAATTTTCTTCCAGCAATGGTTGACAGTTTTGGAGGGTAGGGTGAATCGGGGCAAACTGTTTTTCCTTACTGTCTGGACTATGTTTGAAGTAGTTCTGAGTAGAGTGAGGGTTGCAATGGTCTTGTTCACTCCTCGTTGCTGCATACGTACATAAATATATTCCTTTATTGAGGGAATAGTTGGAAACTGAAAAAAGCAGTATGTATCGATAAGTTAAAGCCTTGCCCAAAAGAATGTGAAGTTGTATATGATCTCGATTTAACTACAGATCTTGAGTCAAAATATTCCTTATGATGGAGACAGTAAAAGCATCACCACTCGTACCAATAATCCTACTCTCGTCTTAATTTTTTGGTCATAAGATAATCTTACTCTATAAAACTAATGGGGGTTAAAGTAATAGCATTAGCCCTTATGCGAACGAGGTACTCCCTCTTTCTTCTTGTCTTGAAAATCTCACCATATAATTGCTTAATTAATGGCTTGGTCATTGATGTGCTGTTTGTCTATCTGTTAGTGGAGAATTAGTTTGTCTCTGAATGAGATTAGTCACTAGAGTTGTCTTATGAAGTGAACACGTGGACTGATTCGGTACTCGGTCTGCTACAATATTTTTAGTTGCTTTCTGTAGGAGTAAACAACTATAATATCTATATTTAATTTCTGAATATACTTGGCTTCCTCTGCAGATGCATTTCGGGGAATATACAAAAATAGACCCAAGGATGGGGAATATACTTTTCCAATGATCCATGTTTATGGATTCTCCAAAGCGCGAGATCCAGAATTTGATTTTCACGAGGTTGGTTGCTGATATTGTGTATATTTATGTAAGGTCTTTGATTGGACATCGCTAATCACTTTAATTTTTTACTTTGCTTTTGGGCTAGTGTTATATCTTGAACCTTATTCTAAAGACATCTTAATAAACCTCTTCGGGTGCAGAGAATAAGAATTGCGCTGGTAGAAGTAGCAGTCAACGTAGACGTGCGACGGGTACGACTTGTTGCTCCTGGAAAATGGATGCTGTGCGCATCATTTATTCTCCCTAAAAGTGTAGCATTTGCTAATACCACAGTTGATACCTGAACAGTATTTGATTCATTGGACGAAGTAAATTTTGTTCCGTTGCACTAGTCGTCTAAGTTGATATTGTATATATTGGTAACATGAGGTGTTTACTTATTTGTTTTTCCAACCTCTAGGTCTTTAGCATTACTAATTAGTGGATATAAAAGAAAAAAATAACAGGTCCTTTAATATTGAATTGTAAGAGCTGCAACCGGCTTGTTCCGAGTTTAGTTTAAATTGCTTTTATCCTATTGAAATAGGACAAATTGTTATACTATATATGATTATTTCATATTATTAATGCTATCTCGGCATATAACCATTCAAACATGCAAATTCTTTTAATTGTAAATATTCCTCAATTTTTACGAACAACACAAAGGGAAAGGAACGTTTATTGTACAATTATCGAATGGACCTACTACTAGTGCGACCCAGTGCCCTGTACCTCTGGAAGAATGAAGACACTGCAGAGTCTCAACAACCAATCTCAGCAAAAATAACATGTTATTAAATTTGAATTTCAAGACCAAAATATCTTAAACTAAATCTGATTTTGAAGTTTCACAGCATGGGAAGATCCTTTCATGTCATTTATAGTGGCTCTTGAATTTGCTCCCAGAAGCTTCTTGTACAGCTGACGCTTATCTTGTTCATGCACAGCTAACGGGGTCCACTGCATCTCTATTCTCTCTCATCTTGGGTGTGGCCCCATGCTTCTTGACATGTCTCCTCTCAGACCTCAATTGAAGTACAGGTTGGTACTCATTTAGTTTTATTTATGATTTATGAAATGCTTTGTCATTTTGCTCGGTGATTATAAACTAACGAGACTGTTTGTATAGTATATTGTTTCATAAATTGAGGAAGACAATAAACAAATTTTTTATATTCATTTAATATTATTTTTTTTAGTTTTTTTTTATAAAAATACACAATTTTATTTTATTTTTGTACTGTATAATATAAAAGTGTGTCATCTTGTTATTACTAATGTCTAATTGAGAAAAACAAAATGATATTTGGACGAGTGAGTTACTATTTGGTGACAAAGGTTCTCTCTGTGAATGAGCTAGACTTAACTTTATTGTTGTTAGACAATCCCCGACCCCCAATAGGACCTGCGTGTGTACATGATGGAACTTTATGATGTACATGTACGTATGTATATACGTATATGATCTGTAAAACTGTGATAGGTCGCAGGTGGAGGACAGCTGAGGGATCTGTGGGTGTGGGTTTTATTTACTGGTAGTCTGGGGCATCTGCCAGACACATTGCTTTTATGTCTGGGCCTTTTGTTTTATAATTGTTTTGCTTTAGGCAGGTCCAGCACAACTACCAGGTGACAGTGACATTTTCATGCATCCAAAAAAACACGCCCTTTCTGTTCTACAATGAATGCTCTCTCAAGCACTCACTCAATTTTTTGATCCTGTGATCCCTGGATGGTCCGGATAACACTAGCCGGCCGGCCCAGGCAGCACAAATGCTATTCTACGATCCTGTTCCTTTCATAAAAATCTTGTGTGATACATGTACTATATATATCCAACCCTATGTATTATGTTTGTACTCCCTGTCCACTATGCGGTTGGTTGTGCGAAGGAGAAAAGTGTCCATTGCGATGGTAGGTGAGGGTAGAATGGTAAAATGGGAGGATGAAAGCAGAGCAAATCTCAGTTCAGATTGAGATCTAAATAATGATCTCCGTGGGGTGGTCCTTCCCTTGTGATTGTCTTATTGGTATGGATATGTGAGGGAAATGGGAATCGGAGTTGTAGGGGAGGGATCTCTTGCAATTTTGTACTAAAATGGATTGGTCCTTCACAAGTTGCATAAAGCCAGAACCAACAGTTACTCTAACTGCTCCATTCCTTTATGGTAATCTCTACAAACAAACAATCTGTATTAGTTGCTTACCTCCTCCACTTCTCTCCCTCTCCCTCGTTAAACCACCCCCTTTTGTAGCTAAAAAACAACAAGGGGAAGCCTCATTTCAGATGCTGGATTCCTCTATATTTATGAAATAAAGTATGGTTATATCTCTAGACCACAGTCATAAGACCACTTCATGGCAACTCCCTCCTCTTTTCATCCTTATTCACAAACACAAGCTTTATTTGTCGAGCCACACTGGACAGATTAACCACCACACCCGCCCATATTGGTTTCATCATTAATTTTCAAATTTTAGGTGATCATTATATTAGTATAGTATTGGTTCGATGTTCATTAATTCAATTATAGTTGAACTAATTGAATCATTTGTCAAGTGATAAATAAATAAAAAATTAGTGGTGTTTCTAGTCCTATATTTTTAATAATGAATATTTAATTGATGTTTTGTTTACATAACTTATACGAAAAAACTTTAAATTTCAACTCTTACACATGCGTTAAAATAACATGTTTATCATTTTTAGAATTCTAACACATGCATATCATTGTCGTTAACATTGATAGACGGAATTGTTAAAATGTTATGCGATATTTCTATCGCATGTATAACAGTAAACAATTTCTTTCAACAACAAAGAGTGTAGCTTCTTATCAGAAATTTTATAACAATTTTACAAAAAAATTTAGTAATTTAAAAGCAGCGCCATCAACCAAGATAGTAAACTTAAACCAAAATTTTAACTCAAGTATGTGAAGACTTGTAATTTTTTCCTATGCAAAAATCGTGAAATGAGGACAACTGCAGGGTAATTTGTATTAAGTGATTATTATACATGCATAATAAATTCATTACATATAAAACTTTATGTATCTCATAATGTTTTGAATAAAAGAAAACTATAGAAACACTTTTTCCAGTATCGATTCAAAATACATCCGTTGCTTCCAGATTTATGATAACATTGACCAAGTTTTGATAGATATCACTGACTTTTGACTGAATTTTGACTAAATTGCTTTAGTTATTCAGACTAACAACTTATCTAATTTTCCTGCTAGTTTGACTAATTGGTCCCGTCTAAACTTTTCCATCTATATTATAATCACATATACTTATATATCAAACACCCTTCGAAAATTTAGATATCATAGCTTGGTAGTTAAAAAATGAACCGTTCATGGATGTTTATTTTGTTTTTAATAATAGTTGTATGAAGTGGTCCAAGTTAGAAAATGCAAATCAGGGCCCCACCACAGCATCAAGAAGAGAGAGTGATCCCAAACAAACAAATGTCAATGATTTTTCTTTTCCATGCAAATGAAGGGCACAATCTGCTTTCCAGGAACCCAAGAATCCACCTATGTCTGCTCAATCCCAGCAATGCCCCCTCTCTCTCTCTTTCTCTATCTCTCTCTCTCACACGTGCCAATTCTCTCTCCTCTTCTCTCAGCCGCCTATATTCTGTACCCACCAGCTCTCCACGTGGCATGGGACCACACCTCCTAGTGGGCCCTACTGCATAAATAAACAGCGTTTCTCTCTTAGACCACCTTCTAATGTATGTACATCAGATAAAAAAATCTTGGGTTGGTCACGCGGTTTGGGTTTTATGTCCCAAACACAGATACACACTCCTCCAAACCAATTCTTAGTTAAGATTTGCAATACTGGTTTGGTCTCATAGGATTTGCGTGTTGGTCTTTCACTTTTGCGAATATCTTGTAGAATACCCCACAACATTGTTGGCGTGCATGTCAAATTTAATTGCCATATACTGTAGATACTACTTAGTTAGTTAGCTATAGTACACTACTCCAATTCAATTTCCTTTAAGTAACAATTGTTGCCGAGTCTCCTTGCATAATCATAAGGAATAAATAAATTAAAAATAATTAATAATGTGCACTCCATTTTGAAGATATTAAAGAAAACCACAAAGGAGAGTATAAGCCTTCCTATTATTTTGAATTCAGTAACTTAATTAATTTGTTTAAGGTTGAGTTGCAAAATATACTCTAACTTTTAGTTGCAATGCATTAATTGATGAGGAACATTAGATATTGACTGGTTTAGGATTAGGCGGTGATGAAATGATGGTGAAAAATTTTATCCTCAAAGAATGACAGTGAATAATGAAACATTTTAATTGCGACCCACTATTTCAATCAACATATCACGTGATTTGGCTTTCATAACTAAGTTGTGGGTGATGGAAAACACCCATATTGATCCAATAGTAAAATTCCAACAAAAGAAAATACTAGCACAAAAAATTCTGAGGTAGTTAAGTGTGGATATAAGTGGAAGTTGCAACATAGGATAAGTTATATAAATTTCATGGCAGTGATACATATAAAGCTCTTAAACAACTAAACAAACAACTAAAATAACACTGAATCATTGATTGTTTTACATGATAAGGATTGCAACTGAGGCTACGAAAAATACCAGATTGCATGGAACAAACAATCACAGAATCATACTTAAAATATAGGTAAAACTAAGAGGTAAGACTTGCTTTTATTGGTCTGAATCACATGAACAATGCTGGGACTGACTAAATAAAATAATCAAAAGAAAGAAACAAACTAATCAAATAACTAAAAGGGGATAATACTTTAATCTACAAATATGTCTTCATAGTCATATAGTAGTTTGGCTTTAATCTTAAATATACAATTAATAACAAGTTTAGTTGCTTTATAAGGGTTTTAAACAAAGTAAGAAGTACATGAGATCCTTGATCATTTAAGAAGTATTACATATTGAAGTCTATATATATTGATATAACTAACGACATGCATATTTTGAATAGAACATTCTTTTGAGTAGGAGTATTTCTCCATGTAAGTAATCAACAATAGAAGATCATATTAACTATATCTTGAAATCACAGGGAATTGCATAGGCTTTGCGTGGAAACTGTGTAGGGAGAGAAATTTTCCCACATTAGAAGGCACCACATGGGTTCAACTTTTTCTCATTTCCAAATATGAGAATAGAAAGGCCATCATTACAAGCCTATTCCATAGGCAGATTCTCATAATTCATGATCAAATCTTACTCCATATGATTGCCAAAAGACCGTTTTCTAAATGCATTACCACTTAGACCCGTAGAAACTCATAATAACATGAGCACCGTGATGATGTGCCCAAAATCCTTACTTAATTAAGACAAAAGCAGAAAAAAGAAAAGCAAAAAGAGATTGTTATCTGGAAGAAGCAGAAACATTTAGCAAAAACACAAAGCAAAAACAAAACCAAATACAAGACCCAAAAGCAAAACACACACACGCGCATAACCATAGTCCTTTCACCATTTCACACAGGCAGTTTCTGCTTTGTTTTCACTGAACTCTCTCTCTTTGTTTTTCTCTCTCTCTCTCTATATATATATATATATCGCACCTCCTTAAAGCCTAAAGCATTTATCAAACACATTCTCTCTTCTGTTGCATTGAGTTTTCTGTTTTCTTCAAACAGTTACCATGGCTTCTGAGCACAACATGTTCCATGATGAAGAAGGAAAGGATGAAGCTGGAAGAAGCAGAAGCAGGAGTAGAAGGACAAATGGGAAGGGTCCAAAGAAGCCACCCCAGAGAGGTTTGGGTGTGGCTCAGTTAGAAAGGTTGAGGATTCAAGAGTCTTGGAAGAAGATGAGTGAAGGGTCTTCTGGAGTACTACCACCAGTAACTACCCTCCATGATCATCATCATCATCAACAACAACTTTTTCAGCGCCACCCATCACCAAACCTTGGCTTTCAGTTTCAGTGCCCTCAACAACATGTGATCAGTGGAAACAGCACTATTGGTGGGAGCTGGATAGTTCCTAACAGGGTTGTTGGCAATGGTTCCTATGGATCTGGTCCTCCACTTTTGGTTGGAACCCCTCTCGAGACCTCGAAAGAGCTCTCTTCAATTCCAAATCTCCATTCTCAACCTGAATGTTTTGATTTTTGCCTCAAGGTATGCATCGCTCCCTTCAACACCATGGCATGTGTATGAATAAATAAATTATATGTTAGGTCATTAATTTGGATGTCAACCAATCATGATTCTCATTAAGGGCTTGTGATTAAATTTATTTTTGTTTAATTTCTGTTGAATGTTGATGATAATCCTAGTGTTGAATATTTTTATGTTCATTGTTTATTGAGCCTTTTTGTGTGTGTATGTGTATTGCTGTATTTGTCTCAGAAAACACGATTCAATGAAGACAATGAAAAGGGATCAAATGCAAGGAGGGAGAGGACTTTAGAGATATGGCCCAATGGCCATGATTTTCGAGGATTTATGCCCCAATCTTCTGTCTCAAGCCTTGTTGGGGAAACCGGTGATTTCTATGACAAACTGGCCAGGCATGATTCTGCTAGTGTTTATGCTTGTGCAACTCCAAATGATGAGGTAGATTCAAATCTATTGATTTATTTTATAATGGATGTTGCTACATGTTTAATGTAACATTATTCTTTAGTGTAGCTAATATTTTAGAAAACTGTGTACAATTTGAAATTAAGATTGTTTATTAAATGGGCTTATAAATTGGTTGGTTTTTTGTTGTGTTAGAGTGTAGAGGTTGTTGCGGTTCACAGGAGGGGAAACTCAGCGAGTGGCAGGGTTTTCATGGAATATGAGTTTTTCCCAGGAAAAGATGGCAGAGGCACTACTCCCAAGGAGCTGGAATTGCCCACAATAGGTTCAGTTGCTGTAGGTGGTGGTGAAGCTTCTTCTATCACTGCTGCAGCCTATGGAGATTCTGCTTCTAATTATATTGATTTGTCTCTGAAGCTCTCACGCTAGAAGCAGATGTAGTGATCCCCTTTTTGGTGTTTGCTCAAGTACAGCTTTTATGTTTATTTCCTTTTGTTGTTAAACTAATACCAAGCTGAGCAATTCCATGCATGTCCTCCTTAGGAAAATCCCTTCTATGACTCTATCCTACACAAGATTATGTCATTTAATATTTTCCCATTTCTTTTCTTTACTTTGATCCCTACTCATAACTAATGTTCGGTATATATATATATATATATATATATATATATATATATATATATATATATATATATATATATTCACATGATATTATTGTGTTGTAAGAAAAGAGAAGTCTTCACAATAGTTTTTCATGTAGGACAAAATGCTCTAAACAAAAAACAAACAGAAATAACATCATGGATTGATCAACTTTCTATCGGGGTTAGGCAAAGTTTTCTCTTTGTTCTGGACTCTAAACCCTAGCAACTGTTCCACATGATACAACACTTTTGCAGGCATCTCTTTATTTTATTATATGTTACAAGGGGTTTCTGTTTTAAAGTTAATTTACATCTTTTATGTGCTGAAACACATGACTGGCATCTCTGTCTTGCCGTTTATGGGAGTTAAGTAGTGCCTTCAGAGAATGCTCCAAAAAACATGAAAAGGGTTCATCAGAATGGATGCAACTGCCAAGGACCAACCCTACACTGGCATTCTCATCTGGAACCTACAAAAGCAGGAAAATGAATCAAAAAATGAAACGAAAATACATAGAAAAAAAAGTGAAAACAATGCAAGAAGTTATACCTGAGCATAATCACCTTTTGTTTCTTTTTCCATAGTAGTAGGAGTGGCTGCTACTGGTGAGTACTGAGTAGTGAGTAATATATACTGTATGCCTCACCAGGCTATGGCTATGTTTTTGAAGCCATGCTGAGGACAAGTCTGCGATGGGTATAAATATGTTCAGGCAATAAGGCAAGAGAGTGTCAGTAAGTAAGGATGTGGAAGCTTTTTCCACCTCTTTTTCATAGGGTGCCTTTATCATCTTGTCCTTCTTACGCTCACTTTTTTTCCTTTTGTTTTCTCTCTAGCTTGCTATTGTACATTTGGCAATGCTTCTCACTGTTCATCTCTTCCTCTCAACAACACACATACTCATGATCTCTCCCCTATACATTCAGTTGTTGCATTGTGTTCATGTATAGATAATCTATCCTTTAAGCATGTCATCAAAGGTTTAATTAATTTCTGCCATACATGAAAAGAAAAAATGAGATCAACTTAGGGCGTCTTCAAGAGATTAGCTATAGCTTATCACCCAGAAATACTCTAAAAAAATCTCTGGCATTAGATAAATGAGAATATATTTGACATTCCAAAAACTTTTGGATAAAAGTTTTGTAGACATGTCATAGAGTGGATGCCTACTGTGAAGAGTTTGTGGTCTAAACCTGAGAGTAGGGATTTGTAACATGTTCTTTTTGGTCAAAGTGACATGTTTGACCTAGCTTTCAGAATCACAAAAAACTATTAAACCACTGAGAGAGAGAGAAGGGTTTTTCCTTTTTCTTAATTGACACATAAAGCACATACTCAAGCCCTCAATCATGATCTTCTTGAAGGATGTGATCGAGTGCTCATTATATGTTGTGTGTACTTTTTCTCCCTTTTTCATAACATGCATGGTGATTGAGAAAACCAGAAGTAGGGTTTGATTCAAAATTCATCGAACTTTGATGCATTTGGTCATATAAGGTGGAAGAGAAGGGGAGAGGGAAGAAAGAATGAAAAGGTGAAGAGTTGAAGAAATATATCAAAGATTCATGAATATTTTTGTTTAGCAGAACTGAAGGGAGGAAGAAATTAGTATGAAAGAATATTATAACAATTATAGTTTATTATCTCTTCAACAGTTATCTGTTTTAGTTTTTTTCTTAATCAATTATAGGCATTTACTATTTAAAATAAATACTATTAACTTTTTATTCATTTGTTCATATCTTCTTTCTTATCTTACATATATACACACATTTGTTTCTTATATATTTATACTCTTTTTGCAACCTCATTCTAACATGTATGATGATATACATCTTGAGCATATATGAATTGAGAAGGTTGTCTCAATCATTTTGTTTTCTTGTAACTCTATAAATTTGGATGACAGGATTTTTAGTCCAATTGCGTCTTAAAGTTTAGGTTATCCTGAAAATAAATATTAAGGTAACATAAATTATTATTTGTAATCATACTTTATTTTAAATAATTTGCAATTGAGTCATACTATAAATAAAACAAAATAAAATAAGATCTTATGACTATTTTCTTAGAATGAAAAACTACTATTTTTTTTCTTATGTGAAAAGTGAAAAAAAAAAATAGATAACGAAAACATTCAATAACACGCTTTTAAATATATAGATAAGAAGAATATTTATGCAACGAAAAATCGTCATATTATTAGAATTGACTTGGTGCCAAAATTTGGCAAGAACTTGTCTTACCCTAATGTTACTTTTTCGTGTTTTATGTTACAGTTTGTCTAAACCTAAATTCCACTTTGGAAATTCCCCAAATTTGTGATAAAGTGGTTTGGAATTGCACATATTTTATCCAATAATACAATACTAGTATTTCTAAATACACTAGCAAATTTGGACGTTAGCGTAATTGAAATATCAAAATGTTTACCATGAGTTAAAAAAAATGTGAAAAATATTTAGATTATTCATGTGATGGACAATAATATTATAGGCTGTAATTTGAATTCTAATTAATAGAGTTTACAAATATATTTTAAATCACATAATGAAAAAACACTACTAAATTTTAATCTAAAATTAGATCATACAACCCAAAATGTATAATAATTTATACAATTTAAAATATGTTTCCATAATTCAAAGGTAATTTATAAATTCTCAATACTCATGAAAATCATCAAGGTCGAAAAAAAAGAAAGAAATGGGGAACTATTCAATATTATTTATTGTGATGTTTCTAAAAAAGATTATATCTTTTTCTTGGAGTGATAAACATTGAATAGTTATGTTCTATAAAAGCTGAAAAGTAGAAATATAGAAAGTACAAACAATTCTTCCATTGTTTTTTTTACCAGTCTCTTATATTCAGTACAAATTCATGATGTTTTCTTAGTAATTTGCTTCTACTTTTCTTCTATATTTCTTGTGCCATTTAAAGTTTCGATTCTTTTCCTATTTATGTATTAGTTTTATGATTAAACTTTTTGTACCCGTTAAAATACCCAACTAAGTGGGATCCGGGTGGCAACAGGGAAAGTATGAAATTCAAAAAGTGGAAGACAGGTGACTGCAGTAGATTGAACTGTTCGGTTTTGGTGGTAGTATTTAAGTTGGGATTTCAAATTTCCAGCCACTTTCTGCATGCAACCTTCCTCCTTTACTTTCAGAACTGCATTTCTCCTCCTTCTCTCTAAATTTCTCCAACTTTTCTCTAGCTTCTCTATAATTTTCTTAATTTTCTCTCTACAAATCCTCATCCTCTTTACTTCCGATCATCCATCCATCAGATCACGTTTAAGCATTCCTGGTGTTAAGCTCTCTCTTTTGCACCGAACAAGTTAGTCTTCTGAATCCGGTAAGCTAGTCTTCTCTTCGTCCATGAATTCTCTAATGCATGCAAACATTGTTTGGCTTGCATGTGTCCTCTAGTTCTCCTCTGATTCTGTTTTTAGTCCCTAACACTATGGTTGGTTCTTTTTCGCCAATCTGAGGCTTGTAGGGATTCTTAGAAGTTTCTTAAAACGTAAGACAATCGGGAAATCTTAGTTTCTGGATTTAGAGGTAAGGGAATCTTGTAATTTAATTATGATTCTTTGTTACGAACGGTTGTATGCTTGAATGATAGTATGTTGATGATTTGTTTGTTATGGGAATACTGTATGTATGTTTGTATGTGTTAATGATTGAAAAATGGCATGAATTGGGTAATAATAGGGTTAGTCGTAACTCTGCTTAATTCTGCAGAATATTGTAACTTGACCGAGGGTCATGTATGACCGTTTGATTTTTCCTAGTACGCTCGGTCTTGACTGAATTCTCTTCTATAGGAGATTTCAGTTAATGACCGATCAGTTTTCTAATGTCTAAGTATGAGTATTCGGTTAGTTAAAGTTTAAGGGGTTTCTTATTGGTTAGTTTAGTCACTAGATTTCAAAATTTTTTAAGACAAATTTAATCAATTTTGCACATGCTTGATAGTCGTATTGAGTGTTCGGTTTATACCGACACTCAGTCTTTGAAGTGCTTGGTCATAGACTAGCACTTAATCTTTGAAGTGTTCGATTTTATACTAATAATATCTCTTTTAAAGAGTGTTCGGTTTCGTACTAACACTCGGTCTCTTAAAGAGTGTTTGGTCTTGTACTGGCACTCGGTTTCCTGAAGAGAACTTCATCCTACGATAAAGTGTTCGGCCAAAGTACTAAAGTATTCGACCTAAGCTCTAAGCGTTTGGCCAAAGCTATAATAGTATGGTTAAGTCTTTAATTTTAATTCAGGGTGATGTGTTTTCAATCTTAGAAAATATTTGGCTCAAGTTAGAACCAACACGTTTCCTAACCGTTCGGTCATTGGATTTGAATAAGGTTGTTCTTACCGTTCAATCATATTTATAAGTTTACAGTATTATTTTCTTAAATTCTTGATCTTGATTGAAATTGTTAATATATGATTCTGATTGTATTTGGAGTATAAGTATGATGTGAAATTATGATGAAAAGAGTGATATGGATAATAAAGAGAATTCCAAGGAGGAATGTCTCATGAATTGTGGTGGCTGGTGTTAAGTCCCTGGCAAGTGTACTAGATCGTTATCAAGTAATATAAACGGGTAAGTCCGAGTATCGTTTTCCCAAAGGACTCTTAGGCCTTAACTTTCATGAAAACAAATCGCGTAAGACTTGAGAAAAGAATAAATTTGGTGGTTATATGCAAAGAACAAAAATAAACATGCAATGCAGTTGATTCAATTGGTTTTAAGAAACTATGGATGAATGGTGTTGTTGGGGTTTACAATTTCATCTTATCCACTCTCATATATCTACTCTTCTTATTTACTTCACTTATTTATCTAATTGCCATGCAAACTTTCTAGTTTACCCTTAACCAAATCCCTTGGTGAAAAGAGCCTATTATTAATTATCGGCTTGCTATCCCTAGCTCCCCTAATAACCAATAATGCAATGCGATCGGAAGCAAATACAATTGACCGTCCTACCCCTATCCTTAGGCGATATTGGCATAATCAAGGAATTTCTCACCAGTTCATGACATTACCGTACGTCCCCACATTACTGAATGAGTTAAACAATAAAAGCATTGGGCATAGATGAGAACCCAACAATTGATAAACAAGTATATAACAAGCATATGAAATAAATCAGAATTTGAAAATATGAGAGTTTCAAAAGATTACACTGTTCCCCAACAACAAAGGGTTTAGTTCACCATATTCATGGTGAAACTAGATGAAATATGATGAAAGAATGGAAGAAATAANNNTAAACTTGGTTGATTGGAGCCTAAGCATCCAAGGAACCTCCTCCAAGGTGTGTAGAATAACTCTGGACGTTTCTCTCTGCCAAAAGAATCCCCTTCTAATTCGCACTAGGGCTATATATAAGCCCAAAAAGATAACAGAAAGATTACAGAAAGATTTACAGAATCTAGCTAAAAAAACAGACAACCGCCTAGGCGCCTAAATTCACCGCTCAGCGGTTTGCCTTGTGCCGCTTTGACCGCTCAGCAATCAGTTTTGCCGCTGAGCGGTTTCCCTCTAATCGCTCTAAGCGCTCAACGGACCATTCTGGCGCTCAGCGGCTTGCTTGACCCTTCTTTTCATCATTTTTCTCCTTCTTTCATGGGTCTAAGTCCATCTTACTTCACTTCCATCTTTAATTCATCTAAAAACCCTGCAAAACAATGTAAAACAAGCATAATATCGCTAAAACCAACTTTTGACTCTCACAAGACACAACTAAGTGTTTTACTTGATTTAAAGCTCATTCTAAGCCATAGAGGGTGTGTTTTACTATCAAATTTAAGCATGAAAATAACGATTTTTAGACCGTTATCAGTTGGTAAACTATGACCGTGGTCAAACTCTGGCTTCGTTTTTTATCCTGATATTGCGTGATTGCTCCTCATCATATAGAAGAGAGTAATTCATGCATGGTAATGACAGGAGGTCCGCGACCATAATACCAGATGGTCATTTTAGGACTAACCTCGGGTGGCAGCTGTTGAGTGTAACCCAGTTACTACACCACGCCGGGTGCTAGAAACCACGAGCTACATGGTTCATATAGCCCGGACAGTGTCAAAAGTGGTCGGTTATGATATTTCATATGTTCGGTCTTCCATTGTGATACTTGTATGAGGAATGCATGACTGAATATGTTGTTTTTTATCCTTCAATTGTTATGTTGAAACGTTATGTTGAATTTGAGTAATTAAATTACATAAGCTTACCCTTATTTCTTGTCTTGTCTTTCATCTCTCGTTAAGTTCTCTTCACTGCAATGATCATTCTATGAATGTGAGCAGAAGATGTTGAAGACTCTTTGGAGGAAGCCCTGTAGAGCGAGTAGCTGAAAGATAGTGTAGGACCGTCCGGTCAATAGATTATATGTATATAGTTGCTTTTGTAATACCGTTCGGTAAAAACTTCCCTTTTGTAGCACCGTTCGGTCCTAAGTAGCACCTCGGGCCATTCGGTCTTAATTATAAATTGTGTAATATTCTTATCTCTTGCACAGTTTAGAATTTAAGGATATTTTATATATCCTTGTTCAGTAACCTTGCTTATTTTCCACTGTTCTATCATATTGTTATTTTAAACTCCTTGACCTAAGTATAGTTTAAAAACTATATTTATTGGGATGTTACACTTTTTACATCATTTTTAATATAATTGTTTTAATTTTTGATGATTTTCCAATAATTTTTATTTTATCAAATTTTCTAAGAATTTACTCATACCACAAAAATAATCTTTGACGTTTATTATTTTATATTTTTAACGTTAGTGGAAACTTCAACGTTTTATCTAATAACATTAAGTTGATGTTAAAATATAACATCGACGTTTAATAATGCTGATCACATTATAATATGTCATTTCTTAACAAGAGATACCACAAAACACTGATTCCTAGTTAACATCATTTCAAACTAAAATTGGACAACATTTAGTGTCTGGTAATGCACTAACAAATGTCAAAGAACATCGAACTAGATAATAACCGATGTCCTTTGACATTTGTTAATGCATAAATAGACATCAAAGTCTTTTTTTTTTTTTTAAGTTATGTCTATATTTGCAATTTACTTAAATTTGAAAAGCAAAAAATATTCTAGCTAACTCAAAACATTTTCAGCAGAGATTATATATCAAAACTAAAGCTATTAACACAAAATATAACTACTAACACTAAAGCTATACTAAAACTATTAAAACAAAACTAAAACATTCATAATATAAGACTTGTTCTAAACAATTTTCAAGAAAAATATTGATGTTATTGTGGATCTTAACTTCATCGTTCTAATAAACATGTTGTTCACTTTTGTCTTATTTTCTTCATAGCCTCCTCCGTTAAAGGTGGTGAATTCTTGAACCATTGAAAAAATAATACAACTTCATTATGTATGGATATTAATGTTTAAAGTTTGATGTGATCTCTAATAGGTGAAATGTACATATAATTACTTCTGTCCAATCATATCTAATTACAACTCGAATGATGATTTTTATCCAAGACATTATATAATTGCCACATTTCCATGAATCTTGTTGCTTGTTACATTAATCATGACAAGGAAAATAATCACATATCAAGGTTATAAATTGACACATGAAAATTAATAACTTTAAGATGAATAAATTCTAATATTTAGATATAATACTTGAATTTTTTGTGATCTGGTATTATTTTGTTAAGACAATATCGTTTAAGTAAACCTTGTTTTGAAGTTTAACATAACATCTAAACAAAACAATGTTTAACTGTCTATAATATCAATTAAATATGTTAAACGTTATCTTTAAAGATGTCCAAACAATATGAGATCGTATGATATCACAAGAGTGTCTAACATATACATAAAAAACGCTAAACGCTATAGAGCTCCTAACAAAGCATCTAATCGCCATAACGTCTGACAAAAAGATAAAGCGTTTGAAAAAAAAGTTTCGCTAAACTCTACATAACTAAACGTCTTTACAAGTTACTCAAAACATATTAGCATCAAACGATCATACCAAGTATCAAGCTTAAACACTGTAACGATCATACTCAAAACATAAAAAACTTACTAAAGTAGTGTTTTCATGTATTTCATTATCCACAATTCTAATTAAATTGGAAACATAGTTTAGTATTAATATAACTAAGTAGATGATATGAAAAAAAGAAACACTTACGTTTGTAACATGAATTTCAAATCAGGTTTCATCTTCCTATTTAGGAAACAAAACCATACAATTACGCATTATCTTGGAATGACGACCATTAGTTATTAATGGACCCTACATGAATCACAAATAGTTAGTCGAATAATTAGCAATACTTCATAAATTATTGCATTGAATAACACCTACTCATCAATGTATGACACAAGGTGCATCTCTATTTTTTACTCAAAAATCAATGTTTACAAATAAGTTTGTTTATGGTCAAGTGTGTTTTCAAAATATTGAATGGTCTAAGGTTCAATAAATTCATATATGGAATCCAGACCTTGGTCCACAATTCTAGATGTATCTTCTTCAACAACTTTAACAATTTTGTGAAACTTTTATTAGTTCATCCATTCCTTATTTTTAAACTGAACAGATTCAAAGTTTCTGGTAGTCATGTAAAGTTAGTGCATCCTGGGTATAACTCTTCCCCTAAATTAGACTTAAGAGAATCATATAAGTGAGCTTTTCAAAAAATTTCTTCACCAACATCACGCATTATGTCCTTTAAATTATCACTCATCCATTCGGCCACATAATTTGTTCCTTATGACATTGTAATACTTCTCCAAGTCCAAATTGTACAATTCCTAACTATACCGAAGATGAATAGTTGATCATGCATTGTACCCAAGTTAGTCATATTTAATTAAGACAACAAATATAGAGACAAAAATATGTCTCATTCACAAAGTATATGTGTTCCTGAACGTATTTCAAGGACTCAAAACCTCCTTTTTCATACTTTTCACTTATGCGAGGTTCATTCATCCAACTTTGATCCATACTATGTTTGTAACAACTCCATCAATTTCAAACTTTTAACTCCCAAAAGGTGAAGCCCTACCCTTTTGAAATTGTTTTTCGTCATAATTTGCTAACATGTATACGAAGAAATCTAACATCATAAATTTGATAAAATTTTGATACCATTTCATATTGGTTTCCGAAGTATACAAAAATGAACTCATCATCACAATAAAGTATGCATCCAGAGAACAATACAAAAATGGTTTCAATCAAAATTTTATCAAATTTATGCATAAACTATTTACATATTATAGCGAATTATGAAAAAAAAATTCAAACTATCTAATGGAACAATTCAAGATTTAATACAAACTATTAAAGTTTCATCATTTATACTAAATCTCAAACGTACTAAATTTAGTGTTTAATTAAAATTATAATAAATCTTAATAAAACAAATTATTTTAACATAACATCAAATAATTCTAAAATTAATCAAATATCTAAGAATACAATTTAACAAGTCACCTAACAAATGTTAAAATAAACAAACAATGTAATAAAAATATTCTACAAATTTAAATGAAACAAAAATGTCTAGAAAACAAATAAAAAGTGATGTGAAAAAACTTTTTCAAAAAAACCTCCTCAAATCCCTAAATAAATTTGGCCAAGATAAATAATAAAACAACGTGAGACATAACAAAATTCACACGCAATCAAATCACAAGCCGTATATACATGGAAACCAAACTAGGTAATATTACTTTGAACGAAGTTAGAGGATGAACTGAATTCGCTTTCGCTAGATAGTAGAGGAGTCGTCGCCAACATAGAAAAAGGAGGACTCATCGCCGCAGCGTTCAGAACACAATCCTTACACGAAAACAGACAATGAAAATGCTTAAAAATCTGAACTAAAGTAGTTAATCAACTTTTATTTGAGTTAAATGAACGAAAAATCACCTTTGATGATAGTCGCACACGTCTTTGTCACTGTTGTTTTACTTAAGAAGAAAAAGTGCAAAAAAAAAACGAGAAATGAATTTGTGTTATGTCTTTTAAATTTTTAAAGGCACTTAGCGTGAGATATTTGGGCGACTGACATCCTTCGACATTTGATCTCGAGATTTCAACGTCTTTGACGTTAAATTTGAAGAAACCGACGTCAATTTTGACAAAAATATCTGTTATATGCATAGTCAACCTCAATTTTAACATTTTAATTACAAAAATACTACTAGTCAATTTTATGGTTGAGTTTTATTGTTTTTAAACTAACATTAAATGAATGATGTTATACATTGTGTTAGTGTTAGACAATCATGAAATTTACATTTTTACATTAAAGATCAATAATCTTTAATAAAAATAAATAGAAATATATTTTCGTAAAAAGTTGAACGGTTTCTTTCATATTTCAGATTTTAAATGTTTTTAAAAATTTAATAAAATATTTTATCATTCTTTAGTGTATCGAAAGGTTTTCGTAGTTGTTAATTAAAGTAAAATGAACCCACACAAGCTTATTGGTTTGCTATTGAAAATTGTTAAATTACACTCCTATACCAACTTTTCGTGGAAAACAAAGTTGATAATTTTTTTTGTCTTTGTTAATTTAATTTTATTTAGCTCACAACAAACTCAACATGGTGATTGTTACTCAACATCTGCACATAAATATGTTTATCAAATGAATTAGGAAAAATGAAGCGACTCAATATTAAAATTACATTTTTAGTTATCAATTTCGTTTTCCAATCCCGTTTATTTAAAATGTGTGTATTTCATAATATACTTTTCAATTATTAGATTGCATAATTGGAAAATATATTTTGGATTGCATAATCTAAAATATATTTCTAAAATTAATATTCCGTATGTTATTAATGAGGTGCATTGGTATTTTAAAGAGAATCATTTTGATGATGCTGCAAGAGTAGAACTCGAAGAATCGAGTTGTAATTTATTTAAAAGTACTTTTGTAGACTAAAAACGTATTAGGAATAACCTTGAACATGTAAACACTTAGAAATTTCCTGTCTTCAAGATATCTACGCATATAATCGATTATTTGATGTAAAAATAGATTATCATGAGCCTTTTTGAAAAATCATTGCTCTCGTAGTTAATCGATTATTGCTTGAAATAATCGATTATCCTGGTCTAAATGAGAATTCTCCAAGTCTCGCAGATAATCTATTATTCCTCAAGATAATCGATTATCACTCTTTTTGAAAACCCTGTAACAGACTTGAATAATCGATTATCACTGCAAGATGTAATGTGTCTTTTTAATTTCAGACCAGTGGGCTATATATAGTTGTCTCAAACCCTTAGAGGGTTCATATAAGTCATTTGAGAATACAGTATGTTCTGAGGAAGTTCTCAAGTGTTAGTTCATTACTCTTGTCAAGTCTTGTGAATAGGAATGTAACACCCCGATTTTTTTCGGGATGTCACGGTGTAATTTTTTTTTCAAAACCTTTCTATAATACATTCAATTTAAAGACGAAATTAAATCATAACTATAAACATTGTTCGAAAATCTTAGAATCTCACTTTTACATAAAAATATCGAATCGGAAAACTTTAAAAATAAATAATAAATCCCCGAACGCAAATATCCCAACTCTCACGTTAGCTACTTTGGTCCAATTTTATCTGCAATGCCATCTACTCCCGTACAAGTACGATCATCATAGGTGGAAACCACAACCACAACTTTCAGGGTGAGCAACCAGAAATATCATAACACACCACAAAACATATTTCATTTTAATTACAAAATAATATAATCATATAACATATTTCATCACAACATTAATATCATAGCCACACCATACATGAACCAATGTCGTTTTCTTATACTGTGTCGTCATGACCTGTTATCACTAACGGGTACCTGTTCCTCAACAGGGCAATTCGAGTCGTCTTCCATCGCAACTTCCGATCTATCTCCCCGACTTATCGAAAAGCCCTTTGGGCGAGACATCCACCTCCCCGCACAGAGGGAAGTGACACTCGAATCACTATCTCGTAAACGAGAGTCCACCACATCACATTCTTATCGTAGCGCAGTACGAAAAACTCAAACATGATCGACGATAGTACAAGGAAATAACATAGTTTCATGTCCACATCACACATCAATACTCATTCTTAATAACATACATTGCTCCCCAACCATAATGTTTATAACGTTTTTCTCATTACCATTCACGCATAGTCTCAATACTATAACTAACTCACCGATCATAAACCAATACAAATTCTCACTAATATGTATTACAGAACCAACTATCGATTTAAACACAATCTCAATACTTTTTAACTCATAAACATCAACTCAACATATACAACACCACAACAACTTATAAAAATACTAATACATCAAATAAATCATATAAAATTACTACAATAAAATATCACCACAACATGTAAAAATATTCAACTTTTATAATTTATTTTACCTAAATAAAAATCCCTCAATCCCATCAATTAAATTATGAAAATGACTGATACCATGATTACCCATCCAACCCGAAACTTCATAGCAAAAAGGAAACATATTATACCACATCACAAAATATTTTCCTATAACATAAAACACTTATCAAAACCCTAAACCAATCATGTGTTACAATATAACTGGTTCCTCCCCTTACCTGGTGTCGTACTATTTTTGTTTCCAAAAACCACCAAGAAAGCTTCAAAACGTGATGGTTCTCCTATTTTTGATGCCTCATTCTCTGCTCTATTTTCTCCTAGAAAACGTCTTTTCTCTCCCTTATATTTCTAATTTTCGTTTTTTGCTTTTAGGATAACAAAATGCCAACTCTTTTTTACTCTTATCCTTTTTATCCTCTTCTATTCCATCTCTATCTTTTTAGTTTTGATAAAATCTCCCAGTTTATATCTAAAATCACTAAAATTTTCTCTCTTATTCTATCTTAACTACTTTTTAAAATATCATCAACCACCAAATCTTTTTATAATCTACAATATTCTTTTCTCAAGTCTTACGCGATTTGTTTACATGAAAAGTAAGGCCTAAGAGTCCTTTGGGAAACGATACTATGACTTACCCATTTATATTACTTGATAACGATCTGATACACTTGTCAGGGACTTAACAAAAAACTAAAGGAACCATTTTTAAAATTGACCGAACAAGCTCTTTGTTTTTAACAATCTGTATCGTACTCTGAGTTTTAATATTTTCACTGCGCAAAATCGATACCGATTGTTCCAACACCGTATACTTTCATTACTTAATTTATATCCAAATATATTTCTAAAATTAATATTCCATACACTTTCATTACTTAATTTAGAATACATTTATGTTGTTTTAATAATGTATTCCTGAATATACTTCTACATTATAATATATAATATGG
Organism: Vigna radiata var. radiata; assembly: GCF_000741045.1. NCBI lineage: Eukaryota > Viridiplantae > Streptophyta > Magnoliopsida > Fabales > Fabaceae > Vigna > Vigna radiata. The sequence continues at coordinate 281,072 of NW_014542552.1, read as the reverse complement.
TTTTAGATTTCATAATTAAATATGAAATATATTTCTATATTTCGTAATTCTAAAATTTATTTTTGAATTAGTGATAAAGAAACATATTCTAAAATGTATTTTTGAATTAGTAATAAAGAAACATTCTAAAATGTATTTCTAAACGTATTATGAAACTTATGATTTGAAATGCATTTCCGAATAACCCAAGCTTGAAATATGTTTAGGATTGTACGGTATGAAAGTATTTCCATTGTGCAATTTAAAATATATTTTTAAATTGAGAAATGCATTGTAGATTGAAGAAACTATAATAGATTTTTTCAAATTGCATAATTGAAAAATGTATTTTAAATTATATAATTCATAATACATTTTTTTAAAATATTGAAATATGAGGTACAATTTTGAATTCTAGATTGTACAATTAAAATGCTTTCAACCCCCATAAATACTTTTGACTTTTTCCAGTTATATTGGCGAAGAAAAAAAATAAAGAAGTGCTAAAAGAGATATCTATTATTTTGTCATTCTTTTGGGGCCTCCCAGGACTTAACTTTTATGATCCAAGTCTCACGATCAGATTCCCTCTTTGGGCTGCTCTAAAGTTTTAGGCCTTATTCTGAACCATTTCTTCCTGCAGCTCCCATTTGTTTTCTCCACTCCCATAAAATATAGTATCCCAATTTTAGTCTTGAATAAAATATATTAAAAATCTTAACTTTATATTTTATTCCCACTTACTCTTCCTTTCTTCTTTAGAAAGGCTTCACCTCCCTCCACTATGAGAAATGAGAAGCTTGAGCCGGTGAAGAAGAAGAAGAAATGGAACAAAAGGTACGGTGGTAAACAAAAATATCTTTCGAATTGAGTATTTTAAAATGTAATCTTGAACAAATATTTTATATTTCAAAATATATGTTTTGGAATATATTTTGTTATTTGAAAATATCTTTCAGAACATTTAACAGAATATATATATATATATATATTTTAAATGAGTATTTTGTAAGCCATTTTAAAATTTAAAAATATCTTTCAAAATACTTAATGAGAACCCTATATTTTATATTTGTATGGCCATTTCTTGAGTGTTTCTTCCAGTATTAGATTACATTTTTTTTTACTTCCACATTCTAAAAATATCTTTTTTAATTAATTTCAAAATGTATTAAAACTTTCAAAAAGTTCTTTAAAAGATTTTAAAATTCGTTAAAGAAAAAAAAATATTTTAACAGATTTTAAAATATGTTAAAGAAAAAATCTTTCAAAAGATTTCGAAAATCATTAAAAAAATTTTCGAAAATTTCAACAGGTTTTAAAATTTATTAAACGTTTGAAATAATTTTCAATTGAAATATTTTTTTTTCAATAAATTTCGAAATCTCTTAATTGTAGAAAAAAAGTGGGGTGATGTAAGAAAAACACTTCCATTTCTTCTTCTTTATAATACTTCTTCTTGACTAGCTCAAACTTCTCATTCCAATACAAGTTTCTCCTTTTTTTCTCCAAATTTTTCCTTCACCATCATCAATATCGAAATGATCAATCTGAAAGGAGGAAATGGTGGAGGAAGTAGTGCAACGATTATGAAGAAGGAGAAAGGTAGAGAAAGTGGGAATGAAAAGTATATTTAGGGTTATTAATGTACTTTATGTTGAGAATATTTTTTATTCTCTTAACTGTCTTTCAACATTTATTCTATTTTTATGGTTTTGTATTTTCCTTTTCTTCCATGGAACTCTATATATAGAGTTCCTTCCTTGTTTCCCCCACATGAGATGTATATGAAACTCAATTACTTTTCATGTTAATCAGAATAAAGAAAGAGTTAGTTTTTCTTACTCACCGTGTTACGATCTATTTTTTTCTCTTCTGCATCACCGACAGTCGCCGTGTCGGAACACCGTCAAAGGAGTCTCCGACCACTTCTCTCTCCATCGCCTCTCGTTCTCTGATGCATCGCTCTCTCTCTTCTCTTCTTTCATTTACGCGATTATGCCACGCATGCAACCAACGTTCAGATTAAAACGTTCCATGGGCCAACAGAAGCATTGGGCCTTCAGCATCTCAAGTGCACAGTATTGGGCTACTTTCAAAATGGTATTAGAGCATGTCTAAGTGCCTGCTCTGCTTCCGTTGTTCTTCTGATTGTTCCTGATTGCTTCTTGGGCCTTCTTGGTGGTTTCTTTCTTCTGCCATGGATAAATTCGAACAAGCATCAAACCCAGCTAGCCCCTACTATCTGCACCCAGGAGAAAATCCTGGCCACAATCTGATCAATCAAGTGCTAAATGAAAATAATTACTCATCCTGGAGCAGAAGCTTAAGTAGAGCTTTGCTATCCAAGTATAAAGTGAAGTTCATTGACGGATCCATAAAAAGACCTCAAGAAAGTGATGTTGTCTACGACGCCTGGGAGAGATGCAACGTTATGATTTTATCTTGGATAACGAAAACTTTGTCACCCCACATTGCCGAAAGCATGATTTACATTGAAGAGGCTAAAGAGCTATGGGATGAGTAGAGGAAGGGGAAGAAATCCCAACTATGGGAAACAATGTTCATATTGTAAGAAATTGAACCATACTATAGATGAGTGTTATTCCAAACACGGCTATCCTCCTTGGTACAAAAAGGAAGACAAAAGAACTGACTGGACGACTGTCAATGCCTGCCAGAACAACACTTACTCTGAGGAAGCCCAGAAAATTCAACAAGTCAACAATGGTAGTGGTTTCAATTCTCTTACACTAGAACAGATGCACAAACTCCTCAAAATGATAGACAAAATTGATGAACCTCCCACACACAAAATCAATCAGGTTCAGAGAAATGAAACCGAGAATGAACAAGGTATTTTTTCTTGGATTGTCGATACTGGTGCTACAGATCACGCTACTCATAATAAAAACAATTTTATTGCCTTCTACGAGATCAAACCAATTTCTACAAAATTGCCAAACAACACTATGCTAATTGCAAAACATGCTGGAACTGTACAGTTTACCAAGGATTTTACTATTTTTAATGTCCTTTATATACCAGATTTCTGTTTCAATTTGATATCTGTGCAACGCCTTATCAAGGATATGAATTGCAACCTAACTTTTTCCTCTAAGAATTGTCAGATCAAGGAAAATCATACTTTGAGGACGATTGGATATGCTAAATCTTGGAATGGGCTCTATTACCTACAAGTGTTATCTAAACCAGTTCAAAGCTATACTTCAAAAAGTGTTTTCTCTTTAAGAGTGTTGATTTTAACCTGTGGCATCTTAGACTAGGCCATCCAGGACATAGAATAGTGAAACACATATGTGAAAAATTTTCTTATGTCAAAGTTGATGCTAATTCTGTTTGTGACACTTGTCATTTTGCCAAACAACACAAATTACCTTTTCCAAAGAGTATTTCTACTACTACTGAATGCTTTGAAATCATACACTGTGACATATGGGGACCCCTAAATACTATCTCTGTTCATGGTCATAGATATTTTCTCACGATTGTAGATTGTTACCAATAAAGGGGTATTGGTAAAACCTGAAGACAAGTTTTGATGATGCTGCAAATTGTAATTTTTGTTTGTAATAGGAGAATACTTAAAAGCAACTTGTAGTCTCTTAAATGTAGTAGGAAAATAATTAACATTGTAATTTCTACAGATATAATCGATTATGGACATGCTATAATCGATTATCATATGCTTTTGAACTACAATAGTCGATTATCATATGCTTTTGAACTACAATAATCGATTATCATGAAGCAATAATCGATTATCACAAGTCTCACTTGAATAATCGATTATCACTTACAATAATCGATTATC
>NW_014542552.1:259077-270945 GCF_000741045.1 Vigna radiata var. radiata | reverse complement strand
GTGATTTTCTTCTGCCCTATACTCATTTTATTATTAACGCACGTTATCTGCTTGGTAAATTTTCTGAAAGAAAATTGTTTGACTTAAAAAGGCAAAATTGTTTCAACTGTGACTTGTTACGCTGTACGCTCTCTGAGTTTTTAATCCGCTGCGCGAAACTCTTTTAAAAATTAACCCCTCCGATACCAACATAGATGACTATACTAGGCACACGTGGATTTTCCTAATGAACAATAAAGGACAAACAAGGGACTTATTACAGAATTTTGTCATTAAAATCAAGAATCAGTTTAATAAAATGGTTAAGAACATTAGATCTGACAATGGACCTGAGTTTAAATGTGAAAATTTCTATAATATGCATGGTATTAATCACCAAAACAGTTGTGTTGAGACACCTCAACAAAATTCCGTTGTTGAAAGAAAACATCAACACATACTTAATGTCACACGCAGTCTCCTCTTTCAATCAAATATACCTAAAGCTTATTGGTCATACGCTGTTGGGCATGCTGTCTTTTTAATAAATAGAATGCCTTCACCCATTCTCAACAACAAAACTCCTTATGACATGCTTTATAATAAATCACCTATTTATCTAGATCTTAAAGTTTTTGGATGTTTATGCTTTGCTTCCACTCTAGAAAATAACAGAAACAAACTTGATTCTAGAGCAAGGAAAGGAGTTTTTCTAGGGTATAAAAGTGGTGTCAAAGGTTATACTGTTTTAGATCTAAATACCAAAGAACTTTTCATAAGCAGAAATGTTATATTTCATGAGAACGTTTTTCCTTACAACAATCTGCAAGAGAACAGACAGGATGCTACCAGTGAAGAAGAAAAAGCTGAATCTCTCAATGGTCTTTTAAAGGATCATTATCCTTTGGTTGAAAACAGAGATGATGAGTTAGATGATTTTGATCAAGAGGAACAGGAACAAGCCTCTGCTGACAGAGACAACAACAACAATATTGATGACCAAGAAAATCATAGAAACAGAAGATCCAACAGACTTAGAAAGACTCCAGACTACCTAAAAGACTATGTTCATCAGGTTCATCAATCCTTATCTATTAAAAATACTCTTAAAACTGCCTACCCAATCAACAATGTGTTGAATTGCAACAATCTGTCAAAGAGATACTCAAAATATATCATGACTATTACTAATAACAAAAGCCACAATCTTATAATGAAGCTAAAACTAAAACTGAATGGAAAGAAGCTATGAATAAGGAAATCAAAGCCTTAGAAGATGATAATACTTGGATCCTAACCCAGTTACCTCCTGGAAAAATCCCCATAGGGTGCAAATGGGTATATAAAATTAAATACAAAGCTGATGGTAGTATTGAGAGGCATAAAGCCTAATTAGTAGCAAAGGGATATACACAACAGAAAGGAATAGACTATCTTGACACATTTGCCCCTGTAGCTAAACTTACTACTGTTAGGCTTCTTATTGCTCTTGCTGCTTCAAACAATTGGTTTTTACATCAACTTGATGTTGACAATGCTTTTCTACATGGAGATTTGAATAAAGAGGTCTATATGCAATTACCTCCAGGTATGGACACTTGCAAAGAAGGACTGGTATGTAAGCTAACTAAATCTCTATATGGCTTAAAACAAGCCAGTAGGCAATGGTTTGAAAAGTTATCTGCCTACCTTATTTCTGTTAATTACAGTCAATCCAAGTCTGATCACTCATTGTTTACCAAAAGAACTGCTACTGGTTATACTGCTTTACTTGTATATGTGGATGATATTATGTTAACAGGAAACTCTATGGAAGAAATTAACTACATAAAAGAGCTTTTGCACAAAAGGTTTCGTATTAAGAACCTTGGAGAGCTTAAATATTTTCTTGGACTTGAAGTGGCAAGATCCAAGAAGGGAATTCATTTGTGTCAGAGAAAGTATGCCTTGGACATACTTGAGGAAACAGGGATGCAGGGTTGCAAGCCTTCTTCTACTCCCTTTCTAAAGGATACCAGCACACTGTACAAAGAGGATAACTACCTGGCCAATCCTGAATCATATAGAAGATTGATAGGGAAGTTACTCTATCTTACCAATACTAGGCCTGACTTATGTTTTACTGTGAATCTTCTCAGTCAATTTATGCAATCCCCCACCTATTATCATTATCAGGCTATTCAACATATTCTCAGATATATAAAATCCTCACCTTCTGAAGGGTTATTCTTTGCAGCTAACTCTCCTAAACAACTAAAGGCCTTTAGCGACTCCGACTGGGCCACATGTCCCAACACAAGGAGATCCACTACGGGTTTTTGCGTTTTCCTTGGATCATCACTCATTTCCTGGAAATCTAAGAAGCAGAAGACTGTTTCCAGATCTTTCACTGAAGCAGAGTACAGGGCTCTTGCTGCCACTGTATGTGAAATACAGTGGCTCCATTATCTTTTGCAAGACCTTCAAATTGAAGAGTCTGGGATACCTGTTTTGTATTGTGACAACAAGTCAGCTCGTCACATAGCCCACAATCAAAGCTTCCACGAACGAACCAAGCACATAGAGCTTGATTGTCACGTGGTTCGTGAAATACTCCAGGAGCGCCTCTTACATCTTCTTCCTGTTCGATCCGAAGAACAGCTGGCTAACATCTTCACGAAATTTCCGCATCGTGTCAAATTTGGAACAATTATCCCCAAGCTTGGACTGGTAAACATACACTATCCAGCTTGAGGGGAGGCTATTGAGAATCATTTTTGATTCTCTTAACTGTCTTTCAACAATTATTCTATTATTACGGTTTTGTATTTTCCTTTTCTCCCATGGAACTCTATATATAGAGTTCCTTCCCCGTTTCCCCCACATGAGATGTATATGAAACTCAGTTACCTTTCATGTTAATCAGAATAAAGAAAGAGTTAGTTTTTCTTACTCACCGTGTTACGATCTATCTTTTTCTCTTCTGCATCACCGGCAGCCGCCGTGCCGGAACACCGTTGAAGGAGTCTCCGACCACTTCTCTCTCCATCGCCTCTCGTTCTCTGATGCATCGCTATCTCTCTTCTCTTCTTTCATTTACGCGATTATGCCACGCATGCAACCAACGTTCAGATTAAAACGTTCCATGGGCCAACAGAAGCATTGGGCCTTCAGCATCTCAAGTGCACAATATTGGGCTACTTTCAAAATGGTATTAGAACAGGTCTAAGTGCCTACTCTGCTTCCGTTGTTCTTGTGATTGTTCTTGATTGCTTCTTGGGCCTTCTTGGTGGTTTCTTTCTTCTGCCATGGATCAATTCGAATAAGCATCAAACCCAGCTAGCCCCTACTATCTGCACCCTAGAGAAAATCCTGGCCTCACTCTGATCACTCAAGTGCTAAATGAAAATAGGTTAAATTGTTGTACAATAAAACTAGATTGTAAGATCTTACCTCATCAAGATAAATTTTGTCATACAGTGATGAATTATAAATGTGCATGATGACAATATTTTCACTTGAGTATAAATTTTGGCACTTGTTTTTCTCTACATTTTATGCAAATTTTATCATAGGACTTTAAATTTTACCAATTTAACTCTTAATTTTAAAATTATACATATTTTACCATTTGATTAATTGGATGTTAAATTACTATTAATGCGATGACGTTAATAATATGGAAAAAATATCAATCTAAAGTAAATATAAATTATATTTTAAATTAAAAATTCTATAATTATATTGTATTTTTTCACTTTTTATTTTTACTTTTTTTTTGCCAATCTTATCACCGAAAATTTCTATGAATTTGTCAGTAAATTTTTGTTTTTGGAAAAAAAATATCATTTCACTTTCAAAACTATATAAGCATTTTAGTTTTTTCATTAATTGAATGCCAATTTATTAAATGAAGATGACTGATATTGTAACCGAACGGTTGTAATATCATATCGATAGGTTTGGTTAGATCCAACGCTTGCCAAATCAAGTTCAACGATATTGGACCACAAATGGGCTAGCGTTTGAATGATTGGTTAAGGATATAAAGAATATCTAATTTAGCATATCATAATCAAACTAGCTAGATTTTCAGGTAAGATCATTAATATTTTGTTTTGTTTATATTTTAATGGGCTTATGTCAGTATAAGGTCCATAACACAATTATAAATAGAGAGCCAAGTGTTGAAAAATAGGTAGGTTTCGTTTTTACACAAAGAGGGGAGGGGAGGGGGGGGGATTGGTGTTTTATCAAAAACAAATTCTTTTCGCAATCTTGAAATCAAAGTATGAAAATTTTCAAACTTTCTTGAAATGCAAGTAATGAAAATTCGTATGCAGCGGAACAACGTAGTTCACTGCGTTAAATGTAAAGTCGACTGTAAAGTAAAAGTGAGGGATAGAGAAAATGAAACACTGGTTTTTATACTGGTTCAGCCAATAATGCCTACATCCAGTGTCCTTTTAACCCAAGAAACAAATGCACTATAATGGTTGCGGTTTTTAAAACAAGGAATTTATAGAAGACCTCCACGTCAAAAATATAAATCTCCTCTCTAACCCTTAACCAAACTATAGGCAAAAGAAACAACAAGAATTGCAGCAAGATGTCCCCTCTTTTGCAATCTGCCAACCACCACTTTGAACAATCCTCAAAGTGAACTATCCCCTGTAATCAATGTGTGCGCAGTCAGTCTCCTTTTGAATCTCTTTCAAGAAAAATTACCACCGTCTTCTTGGAGAATTCTTAGAGCTCTCAAAACAGAGAATTCAATCTGAAATAGAAATGAAATTGTTAGATCATCAAAAGTCTATGAACAAATTCGTGTTCAGCCTATTTATAGATTTATGTTCATTAAATAGTCTCTCAGTCGAATATGGTACTAATTCAGTCAATTGGATTATGATAGTTATAACAGATCAGTCAAACAGGTAGCATACAGTCAACCAAAAGTAAAAGACATTTAATACAGTTGACCAAGTCATCAATGCTCAACTAACTCTTGAAAATATAGTCGTTAGTGTATGAGCATAACATAATTTCAAAGCAGACAAGAAATACTGTCGAATGTGTGGCGTACATAGTCGACTTCAACATGCAAAACATTTTGAAATTCTTTTCTTCTCAAAATTTCACAAAGCACTGATTCTCAAAATCTGTACAAAGATTTTAGAATAGTCGAATCTATTAATAATGGAGTCGACTGCACTATAGCTTTGTCACACAGTGATAAGTTCATGAAAGTGCTTGTGGTTTTCAGCTTTAAAACATGTGCAGTAAAACATATGTAATGATGCATTGCACATAGCACATAAAGCACAAAGACATGTTCCATAGATATAACAATAAATCAATATAGGAACATGTAACACAATACATAAACATGTTCAACAGATATAACAATCAATCAGCATAAGAACATGTAATTCAACAATAACATATGCGCGTTATTAAGCAATGTGTTGTCATCATAAAAAACTAGAGTGATATAGAAATTGTGTTGTCAACAATCTCAACACCAAGGCCACAAGCTAGGTACGTTCTCTTCATACTTAATTCACTCTCTACAGAAACCATACTCACCTTTCACTAATATTACGAATTGTTCAATTAAGAACAAAGGTTCTTCCACCACACACCTAACTTGAGTGTCAGAGTGCCATTGTAGGTACCTCCCCCCGGTCAAGGATCAAAGTCCACTGAACGGTCAAGGCTGAAGGAGAGCGAGCGGTCCAGATCATAGGAAAGCGCGCGGTCTAGTCAATCCCAACGTCAGAAAGTGATAAAGTCGCCTCCGCCAGGTCAGTCTCTCAGTCCCACAAATTTTATACCGAAAATTTTTGGCGCCCACCGTGGGGCCAAAGATTTGAAGATACCCAATGATGACCGTGAGGAACATGGATAATGCTAGCAACAGAGATTTAATCATAGAACTACAAGCACAGATAGAGGCACAGGCAGCCCAGGTGGAGGCACAAGCTCGAACCATTCGAGAGCAGCAAGAGGTCCAAGAAAGCAAGCAGAAGAGATTGCAATGTTAAGGGCGCAACGAGCCCCGCCTGAAACATCCGCTTCTAACAGGGTTAAGAAAGGAAGCCGCAATGGTGGGCGAACCCATCTTGAGCCAATGCCCCTTTAAACCATTCGGTCTCCCAATTTATTGCCATTCACTCAAACCATCATGTAGGCCCCGATGCTGCAGAAGCCACCTCCGGCGATGGAGAGACTTGACGGTGTAACAGATCCCGACAATCACATCAGGAACTTCCTTGATGCAATGACGTTCTACACGGAATACGATCTAGTCAAATGTAGGGACTTTTCCCTATCATTAAAGGATGAAGCATTGGAGTGGTATTATACCCTCCCCCCAAATTCTGTGGATTATTGATAACGGCCTAAAAACCGTTATTTTCATACTTAAATTTGATAGTAAAACACACCCTTTGTGGCTTAGAATGAACTTTAAATCAAGTAAAACACTTAGTTGAGTCTCTTGAGAGTTAAAAGTTGGTTTTAGAGATATTATGCTTGTTTTGCATTGTTTTGTAGGGTTTTTGGACGAATTAAAGATGGAAGTGAAGTAAGGTGGACTTAGAACCATGAAAGAAGGAGAAAAATGATGAAAAGAAGGCTCAAACAAGCCGCTGAGCGCCAGAATGGTCCGCTGAGCGCTCAGAGCGATTAGAGGCAAACCGCTTAGCGGCAAAACTGAGAGTGGATAAGATGAAATTGTAAACCCCAACAACACCATTCATCCATAGTTTCTCAAAACCAATTGAATCAATTGCATTGCATGTTTATTTTTGTTATTTGCATATAACCACCAAATTAATTCTCTTTTCTCAAGTCTTACGCGATTAGGTTACATGAAAGTTAAGGCCTAAGAGTCCTTTGGGAAAACGATACTCGGACTTACCCGTTTATATTACTTGATAACGATTTGGTACACTTGCCAGGGACTTAACAAGTTTTTGGCGTTGTTGCCGGGGACTCGTGGTTTAACTTAACTAGTAGTGTAAATTGATTAAGTTTGACTTGATTATATATATCTTTTTCATCTTTTTATCTTTTTATTTTTTTTATAAAATTTAAAAAAGTGCTACTAGGGTTTGTGTTTCTTGTGCATGCAACAAGAGACGAGACATACTAGGAGCAAGAAAAATACGCAACCTCTTCTTGAAGGCTTAAGCGAAACAAGAGGGAGAAGGAGAGTCACACGCCCATCTAGGGATTTGTTTCCTTCACCTAACAGAGTACTATCACTTTCACCAGATAGAAGAACAGAGGAGATGGCTGAAAGAACTCCTCCAAGACGCACTCTTGCAGACCAATCAGATACGGTTGGCCCTTTCCATTTTAGCAGCATAGTCATGCCTGCGGATCAAACGACCAACATGGTGATGAATCCAACACTTATACACCTGGTGCAGAGTAAACAGTTTCATGGCCTGTCAAATGAGAATCCCTATGACCATTTGACAACATTTAGTGAAATATGCAATACAGTGAAGATGGTCGGTGTATCAGATGAAAGAGTAAGGCTTAGCTTGTTTCCGTTCTCATTGGAAGGCAATGCTAAGACATGGCTCAATTCCTTTCCTGAAGGAACATTTACAACTTGGGAAGCTGTGGCTAGAACATTTGTCAACAAATATTTTCCACAATCTAAAGTTACTCAAGGAAAACTGGAGATCTCATCATTTAAACAAGGCATGGAAGAATCTCTAAGTCAAGAATGGGAGCGATTCAAAGGACTACTCAGGAAAACACCAGTTCACGGATTTGACAAGACAACCATTGTTCTTGCCTACCTTGGTGGGCTGAATATGCAGTTTAAAATGATGTTGGACGCCTCAACTGGAGGTGATTTCAAACAAAAGAATGAGGTTGAAGCCTATGACTTGATAGAGAGAATGACAACTAATGGTCAAGAAGCATATAGTGAAAGGGGCGCACCAACACAACAGAGAGGAGTCTTGCACTTACCTGCAAATGATGCAATGCTAGCTCAAAATCATCTTTTGTCCCAAAAGCTAGATACATTGACAAAGATCCTTTCACAACTTCCAAAGGAGCTTCGTAGTGTTTCTCAAGCACAACAACTAAGTGATCTTTGTGGTGAAGACCATATTAATGGTCAATGTGCTATACCTGAGGAGATGCAGTAGGAAGCTAACTATATGAGGAACCAATACCAGTTTAGACAAGGGAATTTCAATCAAGGAAATCCTAGCCAGGGTTGGAAAAATCATCCAAGTATTGGTCAACAACAAAATAACCCATCAGGGCAACAAGGAAGCTTCAGGCAGCAACAACCTTTAACTATGTGGTAGCAGGTTGCACATTTAATAGAGGTTGTCCAAAATATGAGTAGAAGATTTGATGAATTCATAAAAGTCTATGATTCAAATTGCACCAGTGATCAAGCTACTGTTAGGTCACTAGAAATGCAAATTGGAAAGCTGTCAAAATGAGTAGAAACCACTAAAAAGAACCAGTTTAGGGCTAATACTGATGTTAACCCTAAAGAAGAATGCAAAGCTGTGGTGACATGTGAGGAAGGAAGAGTTGACAAGGAAGTTGAAGAGATTGGAAGCAGTGATCAAAAGGAGGAAGGTGAAGCCATTGAGAGTAGCAGCAGCAGTGGAGGAGAAGAAGAAGAGGAAGCACGAGATAGTCATAATGAACAGAAAAGAGAAATTTATAATCAAATGACTATTATGCCTTCAATTATCAAACAAATTCCTACAAGAATGAAATTTTATCTTGGAGATATGATAGATTTAGACGAAGATGATGATGAGCAGGAATTTGAGATTCAACCACCAAGGAATTATCTGCTTAAAGTAAAAGATCCAGGTTGCTTGAATTTGGCATGTAAGATTAATGAGGTTGATATAGGAAAAACAATGATAGATTCTGGATCTAGCATTAACATGATGCCCATGTGTTTGTTTAATAAAATTGGAGGCTTAACATTAAAGCCATCTAATCTCACAGTGACAATGGCGGATGGTTCAGTTAAAACACCATTGGGTATGGTGGAAAATGTAGTTGTTCAGGTGGAGCAGTTAGAATTCTTAGCTAATTTTATCATCATGAGCAGGGAAAATGAAGAAAGAATTCTAGTAATTCTTGGAAGACCTTTCATGGCCACATCCAAGATGTCTATTAGTGTCCATGATGCAAAGATCATGATGAGAGATAAAGAGAATGTACTCTTTTATACTGGTTTTAAAGAGAAAAGTACTAGAATTAAAAAAAGGGCCAGACATAGTCAAGAAGAGAAGTTGCACTAAAGAACAACACAGCAGGTACCAATTCTAATAGTTGTAATGTTTTGCAGGTACCTGAAGATGAGGAGGTTGACAAAGGAGGCACTATCCACACTGAATATACACCACTTCCAATAGGAGCACAACTGAGATTCAAGGACAAGAAGTGGCTTGTTATTAAGAATCGAGAAGATGGCAAGCTGGACATTAGGAAACCATTCACAAGAGCCATAAAAAGAGTGGATAGAAAGCAACTAATGAGTTGGGTTGATGAAGATCCCAACTGGGATGGAATGAATTGATTTTATCTAAATCCCGCTTTGTATAAACATTTGTAGTTTTAGGGTTATTTATTTTCGTACTTTATTGAATTTTTGAACATTTTTTGGGTAGCATCTATTGAGGGATGCTAAATTTTTTTATGTATCTACTGAAGGATACAAGGTAAGTACACCTACTGAAGGGTGTTGAAAGGAGAAAGCACTTACTGATGAGTGCTAAACAGGTTTGGGTCAGGCTCGTGATGTTAAACAAGCACTACCTGGAAGACAATCCAATTGATTGTTTTGTTTTAATCCTGTCTTAAGTGCATTACATGTTAATGATTGCATATGAGAGGGGAAAGGTATATATTTGAGAATTGAAGGTTGAAATTAAGTGCTAGAAGGGAAGATTACTCAAAAGAAAGCAAAAGAGGAAGAAGAGAAATCAAGCACAAACCGCTGAGCGGTTGCGACGCTGAAGGGTTTGGCTTTGCTCAAAAGTTGAGCGGTTTTTCACATTTTTCACTTTGAAACCATTCTTTGCATTTCGTTTGAGCGATCTCCCTAAGCCCTAATACCCTTCTTTCACTTTCAAGAGCATTTTAGAGAGATTTCCTCACTTTCTCATTCACCCACTCACCCAAAATTCAATTTTTCACCATTACTTTGTCAAAGTTTGGGGTTTTTGGTTGAGGGAATTGCATTGGAGAGGACATACATAATCAATTAAGCAATTTTTCTGCAAGCATTCATAATATTTACTCAAGTAAGTATCCAATTTCATTGTTTGGTGTTTCTAATTTGGGATTTGCTGAAGAACATGCTTAGGAACATGATAAATTAGGGCTTTTGATTTCTATGCATGAATTGATAGAATAGGAACTGTTTGAACCAATTGAATTGCATGATTTTGGTCTGGATTGATGATTTTAGCAAAAGAGTGGAGATTAGGATCAAATAGGCAAGGATTTTGAAAAACCCTAGCCGCCACCGCTGAGCGGTATGTTTCGGCGCTGGGCTGTGGCGCGATCTGAGGCAAAGCGCCTGGGCGGTCTCCTTTGACGTTGGGCGGTCTGCAGCTGTTTTGTCTAAAAATTGAAATTTTTGGATGCTTGTGTATTGAGGAGCCCTGTTTTTCTTCAGAGAATTATATGATTTGATGATGCACTAACCTCTAATGATGTTTCTGTGAATTTTGTTGGATTAAATTGATTTATGCAGGAATGTATACCTCAAAAAGGGTTAAGACAATGGGCAATAAGAGGAAAGAACCAGAGAGACCTAGAAGATTTTATTCTTCAAGGTTCCTTTCAAGGAAGCATGAGGAACATTTTGCTATAGTCCAGGAGAGGCGACTGCTGATGGAGAGAAAAACCATGTACATTCTTGACTTGGCTCCAGAATTTGGCCTGGAGATTGAGAGGCGAGGTTGGGAGAGATTAACGACCTATCCAGCACCAGCTAGTATTGAGTTGGTGAAAGAGTTTTATGCAAATGCGTTGCCGAGAGGAGGAATGTCCGCAGGAAGGTACATGAGCTATGTACGTGGACACTTGATCAACTATGATCCTGATACCATCAACGCTTTTCTGGGGACTGAGTGGCCAGGAGAGCAGTGCATGTATGCTGCCATACTGGGGGAGGCTGATGAAGGTTGAAAAGCAGTGATTTTCATATGTCAATTTGGACCAAATTACACCCTTTACTTCTCGGAACGAGCTTAGAATCAAGCAAAACTCAATAAAGGAGTCTGGAGAGAGACAAAAGCTATTTTTAGCGATTTTATGCTTGTTTTGCATTGTTTTGAAGCTAATTTGAGAAAAGTAGAAAATGAAGTTGAAGATACAGGTCGTTGACTCAAGAAAAGAGTAGAAAAATGAAGTTTTGAGGAGTCGACGTACCGCCCAGCGGCACACTTAAACCGCCGGGCGGCCCAGGACGAGGAGTAGGCAGCATTTCACGTTGAGAGAAACCGCCGGGCGCTGGCGATTGCCACCGGGCGGTGGCAAGGGAAACCGCCGGGCGGTAGCGGCAGGTTGTGGCAAACCGCCGGGCGGCACACTCAAACCGCCCGGCGGTAGCACGCTGGACTTGGGCCTGATTTTGACGCACTCCTCACCTATAAATACCCCTACTACGAATTCAGAATTATTCTTTTGACAGGGGAAGACGGCAAAACCTAATTTTGCTTCTCTGGAGAGGATCTCTTGGATGCTTAGGCTCCTTTTCATCTTTTCTAGGGTTTGCTCTTTCATTCTTCTTCCATTTTTCATCTAGTTTCACCATGTCTATGGTGAACTAAACCCTATTGTTGTTGAGGAATTCAATGTAATCTTTTGATACTCTCTCTTATTGAAACTATTGAT
>NW_014542552.1:256452-258247 GCF_000741045.1 Vigna radiata var. radiata | reverse complement strand
AAACGATACTTGGTCTTACCATTTATATTACTTGTACGATTTGGTACACTTGCCAATCCGTCAACAGAGGCCAGGGATTATGAGGAGATTGAGCGAGTTATGTGCATCCCTAGGAGGCATTTCCAGAGAAACCCAAACGGAGCTCCAGCATCCTGAGGGAAGACTTAACTCCCCTAGCCAAATATTGGATGGCATTTACACATGCCAACATCCAGCCTTTCTCTCATGTTTCCGATATCACTTTGCATCGGATCTTGGTCATCTACTGTATGTTGAGGCAGATGGACGTGAATGTTGGGAAGATTATTACCAGTGAGATTATGAGCTACACCAACACCGTTAGCAGCAGGATGCCACTGGGACATCCGTCCCTAATTACTTATTTGTGCCAGCAGGTAGGAGTGGACACTTCAGTTCCATCTTTCGAGAGGCCAGCTGGAGCAGTCTCTAGGAGTCCTAGGAGGGCAGCAACACAGTAGGAGGATGAGCCTGCAGATGCACCAATAGAGCAGCCTAAGCCATTCCAGATGACAGATATGTACATGTTTCTGATGGAGTCCATTTACAGAGGGCAGGAGGCCACTGCCGAGATGATCATAGGACTATATGGCCAACCACCAGTGCACAAGTGGACTATCGATGAGTTCCGTAGTGTGATGGCTTGGCCTCGAGAACAGGCACATGGTAGTGGGTCCGGAGCTGCTGGAACTTCAGGAGGACAGGGTGATGACCAGGATGATGATGAAGATTTTGGGGATGCCTGTTAACAGATGGGCAAACGTACCAAATCGTTCAAGTAATAATAAAATGGTAAGTCCAAGTATCGTTTCCCAAGAGACTCGAAAGGCCTTATCGTTCGTGTGAATTAAGAGCGTAAGACTTGAAAATAAAAATTAATTAATTGGGTATGAGAACAAAATATAAACATGAAAAAGAGATTGATTCAATTGACGAGAAGAAAACGACGGATGAATGGAGTTGTTGGGGGTTTACAATTTCATCTTATCCACTCTCTCTTATTTAATCCTCTTGATTTATTTGCTTGATTAACTAATTGTTATGCAACTTTCTTGGCCTACCCTTAACCCGATCCCTTAGAAAAGAGCCTATTACTAATTACTAGCTTGCTATCCCTAGTGATGAAGGTTGAAAAAAAATTATTTTCATATGTCATTTTAGACCTAATTACGCCCTTTACTACTTGGAATGAGCTCAGAATCAAGATAAACTCAATAAATGAGTCTATAGAGAGTCAAAAGCTGTTTTTAGCGATATTATGCTTGTTTTGCATTATTTTTTAGCTATTTTGAGGAAATGAAGAATGGAGCTAAAGATAAAGGTCGTAGACTCAAGAAAAGAGAAGAAAATTGAAGATTTGAAGAGTCGACGCACTGCCCGGCAGCAAATTACACCGCTGGGCGGTCTAGGGCGAGGAGTAGGCACGAGCGTTGCTGGGCGGTTCTGAGGGAAACCGCCGGGAGGTGACGATTGCCGCCGGGCGGTTTGGAGGATTATGGGAAACCGCCAAGCGGCACACTTAAACCCCCGGGCAGTGGTTCGTTGGGCCTGGGCCTGTTTTCTGTTGCGCTCATCACCTATATATACCCCTATTTCGAGTTCAGAGTCATCCTTTTTACAGGGGAGAACGACCAAACCTAATTTTCCTCTCTGGAGAGGATCTCTTGGATGCTTAGGCTCCTTTTCATCTTTTCTAGGGTTTGCTCTTCCATTCTTCTTCCATTTTTCATCTAGTTTCACCATGTCTATGGTGAACTAAACCCTATTGTTGTTGGGG
>NW_014542552.1:246765-248948 GCF_000741045.1 Vigna radiata var. radiata | reverse complement strand
GGGTTGTTTGGATGCATTCTTGGTAATTAGAAATGAAAGAAATCTGATTGTTGGTTGTAGAGAAGAAAGAAAATCGTTTGGTGCATGGGAAGGGAGAGAGAATGATGCATTTAATTTTTACCACTTTTGGGCAAACATATGAGATGCTTATTTCCACCCAAGGAATGTTTCCACTTTGAGATTTGTCTCTCTTTGAAATCTGCCGAGAATGGTTTGATGATGAGAATGAATTGTTATTGTTTTTATCCCTTTTGACTTTGCTTACATGACATCTTGGTTGAAGCATTCAAAAGATCTTTCATTTACCCCTTGGTTTGAAGCATTTTTTGCAACAACCACCTTGTAGTTCACGTTTTTTTGTGCTTTGGTGTGTTCAATCACGTTTTTGCTGCATGGGAAGGGAGGAAAACATGGTTTTATTGTGTGTTTAAGGTACATGCTTATTTCCTTGAAGAATGGTGCACATAGGACAAGAATTCAACACATTTTGGTGGCTTATTGAAGGTGAAAATTGAAGTTTGACTTGTTGAAACATGACTCACCGCCAAAAGGTTTCCTTAGGCCATTTGGAATTTTAATTTATTTGTTAATTGCATATTGGGTCACTTAATTTACTAGAAGTAAAATAGGCTTGTTAATTTCTCTTGTTTTCACATAGTTTAATTAGTATGTTGAGTTGTTTTTATGTATTTAAGTTATTTTTGCATTTAATTATTTTTAACTGTGTTTGCTAATTAATTGGTAGCAGTGTTTGATGTTTAGATGTTGTCTAATTTGTTTAGTCGACTCAATTTAATTTCCATGGTAGCTTAATTTAGTTTGGTTGGTCATTGACGATATTGCACTGTTTCCTTGAGATTCTTGAATTGTGATTGTTTGTACACTCTGACTTGGTTAATGTGAATTCTATTTTTGCACTTGCAATTGGGTATACGCTTAGCTGCCCAGTTGGTGTTACATCTTCGCTTAGTTGATGTAACTGAATGGTGTAATTTAGATTTGATATTAACACTGCGTTCGCTTAGTTCGCTTTTATGAAAACAGGGTTAACCTTCGCTTAGTTGGTTAACTTTGTTCGATTAGAGGTTTGAGTCACAACTTTATTTTGCTGATCTGTGATTGAAAACATTGTAATTAAGTTAATGACCAATCATTTTTATTCTGTATGTGATTTCGTTTTGCAATTCTATTTTTACATTTCTGTTTGCATCCGTCCTTTGATTTAATTTGTCCGCATTCACAAACTTTTCACAAACTCCCCCCCACTTCGTGTTTGACCTGAGACTCGAACCACAGTTTGGTCCTTGAGAGACGACCTAAAAGTCATTCCTAGCTATACTGCATTTCTAATATGCAATTAAATTTGTATGGGCCGCGACACCCATCAGGAGGCAACCCACTTTCTGATTTTTTTTTAGTTGATTTGATTATATTTGATTTGATTTCAGTTGATTTGATTTGATTTGATTTGATTTGATTTTATTTTTTCTTATTTGATTTGATTTGATTTTACTTTATTTTATTTTATTCTATTTTATTTTTATCTTTTATTATTATTTATTTTCTTTTCTTTTCTTTTCTTTTCTTTTATTTTTGGGTTATGCGCTGCTTCTGATGGCAGTAATGATTAATATCTACTGAGGGATGCTAAAATTTTTGAATCCACTGAAGGATTCTAGGAAGGCACACCTACTGATGGGTGTTGGAAGGTATTGCACTTACTGACAAGTGCTAAACAGGTTTGGGTCAGGCTTGTGACGTTAAACAAGCGCTACTAGGAGGCAACCTAGTTTTCTCTCCTTTAATTTTTCATTTTAAATTCTTAGAATAGGTTGAATTTTAATTTCAGTGTGTACTCTTGGCTTTAATACTTTTTCTGAAAATATTTGACTAACTGATGTGCATGATGGAGCTATTTGATGATTATTTGATGTGGATGAGAATTGAGTTGCAATGCATGTTGATATTCTGTGGAATAGATATGTGATGAATTATGATTGTGGTTTTGATGCTAAGCAGGATGCATGATTGAATTTTGTGTGAGAAAGCATGTATGTGAGATTTTGAGCTCCAGAGTTTATTGTTGTATGCATTGTTCACAGGAAAACATGAATAATATTGCCTTAATCTTGATGATTTATTAAATTGCATGTAAATGTCATATGATAAAGGCCATTTTTTGA
>NW_014542552.1:236945-238885 GCF_000741045.1 Vigna radiata var. radiata | reverse complement strand
TTATTGATATGGGGACGTACAGTAATGACATGAACTGGTGAGTAATCTCTTGATTTTGCAATACCACCTANGGATANGGGTAGGACGATCAATTGCGCTAACTTCTGTTTATAATGCGGTATTAATTACGAGGGGAGGGTAGGGATAGCAAGCTAGTAGTTAATATTAGGCTCTTTTCGCCGAGGGATCGGGTTAAGGGGAGGCTAAGAAAGTCGCATAACAATTAATAAATCAAACTAATATTCAAGAGGAGTAGGTATGAGAGAGCAAATTAGATGAAATTGTAAACCCCCAACAACCTCCATTCATCCATTGTTTTCTTTTGTCGATTGAATCAACTTTATTTTGCATGTTAATATTTTTGTTCTCAAATCCAATTTATTAATTTTTATTTTCAAGTCTTATTATTTTAATTCACGTGAACGAGAAAGCCTTTCGAGTCTCTTGGGAAAACGATACTTGGTCTTACCATTGATATTACTTGTACGATTTGGTACGCTTGCCAATTTGTCAACCAGTTTTTGGCGTTGTTGCCGGGCACTCGAGGTTTATTTTTCTAGTAGTGCGGATTAATTGAATTCGATTTGATTTTATGTTATTCTAATAAATATTTTCTAGGGTTTGGTGCCAAATTTTTGCAGAATGCAGTTTGGACAAGGCTTTGATTCTGTAAGCACTCAATTCTACCAAAACAGTTTCGATCACTGGTGGGACACTCATTCAAACTTTGATCATAGCCAAGTTGGGCAACATTCCTCTAGGCCAAAAGAAACGTTAGGGGAAGCTAAACAACGTTTACAACAGAAATTATTCTTAGTGCGAAAAGAAACGTTGGGGGAAGCTAAACAACGCTTGCAGCAAAAATTATTCTCAGTGCGAAAAGAAACGTTGGGGGAAGCCAAAGAACGTTTACTGTAGGAACAACACTCTCATGCGTTGAAGTCTGTGGGTATTATTAGGGTTAATACTGAAGTTAACCTTAAGGAAGAATGTCAAGCTCCTATCGTTGAGGATGACATGATTATTGATGAGGAAAAGATAGAGGAAGATGAGATAGCAAAGGTCTTGAAGTCTATGGGCATTATTAGGGTTAATACTGAAGTTAACCCTAAGGAAGAATGTCAAGCCACTATCTTTACANATGATAAGGTTGTCAAGGAGGAAAAGATAGAAGAAGAAGAGCTAGAGACGTATGAAGATGAAACAAAAACAGAAAAAATTGTTGCTGCGGACAAGAGAGAGGAGATAGAAACAGAAAAGTTGAATGAGAGTGAGCAGAAGGATGAGAAAGGAGAAGCAGTGGTTGAAAGGAAAGAAAAAAAGAAAAAAATGTGAAAATAAAGAAAGAAAAGAAAATGAAAAAGAGAGGGTTAAGGTAGGAGAAAATTAAGAAAAAAAGAAAGAGAGGAAAGAAAAAAAGGTCATGTAAAAAACCCCTTCCTCATAAAAAGAAAAATCATAGGAAGGGAAATAAGTTCAAGTTGGCGATCTTCAAGAAATTGGAGATTAAAGTTCCTATGGTTGAAACATGGAAACACGTGCTTTGTGTTCTTAATTTTATGAAGAAATTCAGTAGGAAGAAGAAAAAGAAAAGAATATCAAGAAAGAGGAGTATGAACACCTACTGATGGGTGTTTGAACTCTACCAGGTCAAGCTAGTGACGTAAAAAGAGCGCTTGCTAGGAAGACACCCAGTTTCTGATTTTTTTTTTTAGTTGATTTGATTATATTTGATTTGATTTGAGTTGATTTGATTTGATTTGATTTGATTTGATTTGATTTGATTTTATTTTATCTTATTTGATTTGATTTGATTTTTCTTTATTTTATTTTATTTTATTTTATTTTTATTTTTTATTATTATTTAGTTTATTTTATTTTATTTTATTTTTGGGTTATGCGCTGCTTCTGATGGCAGTAATGATTAACATCTACTGAGG
>NW_014542552.1:230531-234070 GCF_000741045.1 Vigna radiata var. radiata | reverse complement strand
ATTTTTGTGAATAAAAGAGTTGAGGATGTGTTTTATGATTTTTTCGTCAAATTCCCTTGATTTTGTAGGTTTTTGGAATGATTTGAAATAATGGTTGAATTATCAAATGGTTGGAGGGCTGAAAAGTCAATCAGAATGCTGAAAAGTCAACCACAGTGCAGAAAAACAAAGTGCTGAAAAAATTCCGCTGGGGCTGAGTTGTACCTGAGCTGTACCTAAGCGCCAGCCAGCGCTGAGCAGTACCTGAGCTGTACTTGAGCTCCAGCCAGCGCCCAATGGTGAAATTGACTGTCGGGTGGTGGCGCGGCTTGGGGGAAACCGCCGGGTGGTGAAATTAAGCGTCGAGTGGTTGTCAGATGGGCCTGGACCTGTTTTATGTTATTTTTTATGATCTATTTGGGCTTGGACTTGTTATATGTCATTTTTATGCCCTATTTAAAGGCTAGAACGTCTTAGGGTTTGTATCTTTTGATGGCTTAGGCACGAAAACACACTTTTCACCCCTTTGGGGTAGATTTGGAGATGGTGACAGCTCCCCTTTTCTCCTTTTTAGGGTTTGTATCTCTTTCATTCCATTCTTCACCTAGTTTCTCCATGACGATGGGGAACTAATCTTATTTGTTGCTGGGAAAAGATGTAACCTCTAAACTCTCTTATATTGAAATTCTTATTTATTTATATGTTTGTCGTATGCTTTGATTATCAATTATTGGGTTTCTCTTCTGCGCTTAAAGCTTTTATCGTTTAACTCATTCGATAATCGTTGTTTTTCTTTATTGATACGGGAACGTATAGTACTGTCATGAACTAGGGGAAATTCCTTGATTAAGCAATACCACCTAGGGACTTAGCACATCCCTACCTTGGAGAGTAAGTGTTCCCTGTGTCTACTGCTCAACCAACTCATCCTGCACATTAAAAAATTTACGTTACTTAAATTGCAGGATATGATAAAAAGCCAATAGAGTAATGTTTACAATTTCAACTGACAATTCTCTGTGAGATCGCTACGGCTGAGGCAAATGTCATGTTCCCATCAGATTTCGTCCGAGCAGCCTTCCACATCTCGTACCTTGTAGGTGGAGGTGCTAGGTCCTGGGACTCAAGCCCCAACTCATCCGCTCGATCCTTCCTAAGTTTCTTCTCCAGTTTCGCATAACCACCTCGTGATAAGACGTGTGGTGCATCATTTAGCCTTTGCCTTTCTTGGGCGGCTAACCTTTTATCCTATAAAACAATTTTTACGCATAACTATATAATAATAAAAACTGCTTTGAAGACGTTGTTGGTTAAGATTAATACCTTCCATTCCTCAGTCTCTCTAGATTGACGAAACTGGATCCATTCTTCTTCTATGAAGGAAGAATTCTGAGATGGATTCTCATGTTGTCTTTTTCCAAATACATACACACGTGTTAGTCTTGTCTTGAAATCCCTCCACATCTTACATATTTGTGATAAGATTTTTTGCCTCATGTCTTGGGTGTTTGGAACATCATATTTTAGCTGTTTAAAACAAGGAACATGTGAATGACATAATAAGATCAAAGAAATAATTATATCAAATTTCTATTAACTATACCTGAACATCATGCCATAAAAGGTTCTTCTTGACCTCTGGGACGTCATCCCCAGTTGCATGAAGGATAGAAACATGGGTTTTGGCTATCTTACCTAGATAACTACTAAAATTATCAGCATTTGGCCCTGAGGCCACACCGGTTCTTGGGTCAATCTCAAGATGTTTCCTCTGCCCAGGAACCTATCCGGATGTCGCTTCTAGCAAACATGTCACTCCTCTTGTACGTCTGCTCTGTGCTGATGTTGAGTCTGAGATCGACATACCTGAAAAATATATACAAGGTTAGTTATTATGAATTGAAATTGAAATTTTCATGTAAATATAAATTCGTAGAAAGTCGAAACAAAAAACAAGACGTTACTTATTAAGATATTATTTTCTCCCAGATCCCTTCATCATGATCACTACGAATTGCATGTATGTCATCGACAACGTCATCAATTGAGTCTTGAATGGGAATTGATGTGCTACATGTTGGCTGAAGTACATAAAGAGATTCTTCATCATCAAAACCGTGGTGGTTTTTCCCTTCCAAAACCACTGACCATTTTTCATTCGCTGGATCGCTGACGTAGAATATTTGTCTTGCTTGACTTGCCATAATAAATGGTTCATTAGTGAAACTCATTTTTTTAAGATCTACCAATATGAAACCAGAGCCATCTGTAATCATTCCAGAATTTATATCAACCCATTTACACTTCAATACGGGGACTCTAAACCTGACATAATCCACCTCCCATATTTCTTGTATTACTCCAAAATAACTAATTGATGCAGTGTTTGGATTTTTGTCTTTAGAGCTAGAGAAGTGAACTGACTCAACTTTTAATGTAACCCCACTATTTTGAACTTTACTTTTGTCATATTCTTCCTTTGTTTGAAAAGAGATATTGTTAATATAGTACCCACCATATGTAATGACATTTGTTTCGGCCCCCGAGATAACCTCAATAGAGTTTCAGAAACATTTGGAGTCGCATAAATCTTTTTCTTAAACCATGGTAAGAAGGTTTCGACATGTTCATTAAGCTGCTATTTTTCACTCATTCTTGGGTGTGATGCCTTTATTTCATTAACGTGTTCATAAATGTAAGGAATAACATCATCAGTGTTGTTTAAGATGTACAAATGAGCTTGATCAACTTCTTGTCTACTCACACGTTCAATCCTCACACCACGACCCTTACCTTCACATTTTCCTTCATGTATGCTCTTCAATAGACCCACTGGTTCACAACTTGGCATGTAAGCTGAACAAAATTCAATGGCTTCTTCTACAATGTATCGCTCAATGATTGAAGCTTCTGGTCTATATTGATTCTTGTTGACGGATTGGCAAGCGTACCAAATCGTTCAAGTAATATAATTGGTAAAACCCAATATCGTTCTTCCCAAGAGATTCGAATGGCTTTCTCGTTCACGTGAATTAAAATAATAAGACTTGAAAATAAAAATTAATAAATTGATTTGAGAACAAAAGTATTAAAATGCAAAAGAGATTGATTCAATTGAAAAAAGAAAACAATGGATGAATGGAGTTGTTAGGGGTTTACAATTTCATCTAATCCGCTCTCTCTTATCTACCCCTCTTGAATTATTAGTTTGATTAGTTAATTGTCATGCGACTTTCTTAGCCTACCCTTAGCCCGATCCCTCGACGAAAAAGAGCCTAATATTAACTAGTGGCTTGTTATCCCTAGCCTCCCCTAGCAATTAATACCGCATTATAGAACAAAAGTTAACACAATTGATCATCCTACCCCTATCCCTAGGTGGTATTGCAAAATCAAGAAATTACACACCAGTTCATAACATTACTGTACGTCCTTGTATCAATAAAGACAAAAAAAAGTTATCGAATGAGTTAAACGATAAAGGCCTTAAGCACAGATGAGAACCCAACAATTAACAATCAAACATATGGAAACCATATAAATAATCAAGAGTTTCAATA
>NW_014542552.1:221046-230441 GCF_000741045.1 Vigna radiata var. radiata | reverse complement strand
AAATGGAAGAAGAATGGAAAAGCAAACCCTAGAAAAGATGAAAAGGAGCCTAAGCATTCAAGAGATCCTCTCCAGAGAGCAAAATTAGGTCTGGTTGTCCTCCCTTGTCAAAAGAATGACTCTGAACTCGCAGTAGGGGTATTTATAGGTGAGGAGTGCAGCAGAAAACAGGCCCAGGCCCAATGGACCACCCCCCGGCGGTTTAAGTGTGCTGCCCGGAGGTTTCCCATAATCCTCCAAACCGGCCGGCGGCAATCATCACCGCCCGACGGTTTCCCTCAGAACCGCCCCGCGCCAACGCTAGTGCCTACTCCCCACCCTGGGCCGCCCAGCGGTGTAAGTTGCCGCCGGGCGGTGCGTCGACTCTTCAAATCTTCAATTTTCTTCTCTTTTCTTTAGTCTACGACCTTTATCTTCAGCTCCATTCTTCATTTCCTCAAAATAGCTATAATACAATGCAAAACAAGCATAATATCGCTAAAAATAGCTTTCGACTCTCTATAGACTCATTTATTGAGTTTATCTTGATTCTGAGCTCATTCCAAGTAGTTAAGGGCGTAATTAGGTCAAAAATGACATATGAAAATAACTGTTTTTCAACCTTCATCAACACCCCAAACTTAGAACTTTGCTTGTCCTCAAGCAAACAAAACAAACCAAAACAAAACTTGGCTTTATCTTCTTCCATCCAATGTTTCAACAATCCCAAAGTACAGGACAAAACTACTCAATTCAATATCCTCAGTGAAATCCAAAATAAGATGCATGCATGCTTTCAATCCAGAGATTGCATAACAGATGTTATACATTATGAATGACCAATCCACTAAGCAAAAATGCACTCATGAAAATTAGCAGTTCATATCAAGCAAGTGTTTCACTCAATCACTCAAGTGTTTAAGGTTACACTCCACTCTCTATTGTTCACAAGTCACATAAAACAAAATTGCCATTCATCTCAAATAATCAACATCTTTACATGCAAATGCCATTAAAAGGACTTTTTCAAGGCTTGTAATGAGGTTGGGCTAACAAGAAAAATTGGTTTTTCCGGAATGTAAAGTCCTTGAGTTAAAAGAACTACCATGATATTCAAAATTTAAGCACAACCCTCTTTCTCACCAATCTCACTCATTCCCAACTTTTTCCCCTTTTCTTTTTCTTTTGCAGTGAGCTCTTCTTCATGCTTTTCTTCTTTTCTTTTCTTTTTCTCATGANTTTTTCTTTTCACAACATTTGAGCTCAATGTTTCACAATCGCTTTTCAATTTTTCCCCCATACAACCCCAAACTTGAATCTTTTCATCATAAACAATTAAGCTCATCCCAACTCAAGGTAAAGAATTTAAAGACAAGGGTTCACATCCTGTTTAAGGCTAAGGTTCAAAAAGGGTATAATATTTTCAAACATTTTGGGTGAAAATTTAGCTAGAGAAGGGTTCTCAAAAATGGCCTTGATCATATGACATTTAAATGCAATTCAATCACTCATCAAGATTAAGGCAATATCATTCATGTTTTCCTGTGAACAATGCATACAACAATAAAAAAAACTCTGGAGCTCAAAATCTCACACACATGCTTTCTCACACAAAATTCAATCACGCATCCTGCTTAGCATCAAAACCACAATCATAATTCATCACACATCTATTTCACAGAATATCAACATGCATTACAACTCAATTCTCATCCACATCAAATAATCACCAAATAGATCCATCATGCACATCAGTCAGTCAAACATTTTCATAACAAGTATTAAAGCCAAGAGTACACACCAAAATTAAAATTCAACCTATTCTAAGAATTTAAAATGAACTAAAATAAAATAAACTAAAATAAAAAAAAATAAAAGTAAAAGAAAGAAAAACTAAATCCTGTCTATGGACATCCCTCAGTAGATGTCTGCTATCAGCCCATGCTGTCATCGGAGTCCTCCTGACTCTCATCATCCTCATCCTCAAAGTTCTCCTCCTCAGTGTTCGGAGCTCCAGCTGCTCCAAAACCATTACTCTACGCCTGCTGCTCAGGCCATGCCACAGCTGTATGAAACTCATACATGGTCCACCTGTGCTCTGGTGGCTGGTCATATAATCCAATGATCATCTCAGCTGTCGCAACCTGCCCTCTATGAAGGGCCACCATTCGGGCCTCCATCATGGACATGTACATGTTCCTCATCTGGAAGGGCTCCGCGTACTGAACTGATACCTCATCAGGCACCTACTCCTGCTA
This sequence comes from Vigna radiata var. radiata, assembly GCF_000741045.1. Classification (NCBI taxonomy): domain Eukaryota; kingdom Viridiplantae; phylum Streptophyta; class Magnoliopsida; order Fabales; family Fabaceae; genus Vigna; species Vigna radiata. Next base: position 228,204 of record NW_014542552.1, on the reverse strand, counting down.
AGCTGCAGCTCTCCTACGACGCCTTCGGGGTGCTGCCCCTGCTGCATCTGCTGCTCCGGCCACAACACAAAACTGGTGGAAATAAGCTGCATCAATGGCATTCCTAAGTCTCTCATATGGGGGAACTGCAATGTTCACCCCAGCCTGCTGGCACAGAAAAGTGATCAAAGATGGATGCCCCAATGGCATCCTGCTACTAACGGTCATAGCACAACTCCTAATCTCGTCGGCAATGATTTGGCCGACATTTACCTCCATCTGTCTCATCAAGCAGAAAATGAGACGAACCCTGTGAATCGTGATATCTGAGATGTGGGAGCACGGTTAGATGTTGGCATGTGTGAACGCCATCCAGTATCAGGCTAAAGGTATCATATCCAACCGCTGAATGTTCACCGGTGCACCGCTAGCATTAGTCTGAAAGTGTCTACCAGGAACACACACAACCTCCTCAATTTCAGCTACATTACCAAACAAACCAGCATGTGCGGAATACTAGCACTGCTCCCCTGGCCACTCTGTTCCCAAAAAGTCGTTAATGGTATCGGGGTCATAACTGATAGTCCGCCCCCTCACAAAGCTCGTATATCTCCCAACAGCCACTCCTCCTCTGGGCACCGCGTTGGTGTAGAATTCTTTCACCAACTCCACACTGGCAGGTGTCGGGTAAGTCGTCAACCTCTCCCAATCTCTCCTCATAATCTCCTCTCCAAACACAGGGGCCAAGTTAGGTTCGAAGGAAGCTTTCCTCTCCATTAGTAACCTCCTTTCTTGCACAGTTGCATAGTGTTCCTCATGTTGTTTGGAGAGGAATCTCTGAGAGTCAAATCCTCTCGAGCTTTCTGGCATCTTCCGTTTTCCCCCAATATTCCTTCCCCTGCGTGATGCTGATGCCATTTCTGTAATAAATACAATTTGCCAAAAACCACAGAAATATACTATTAGGAGTTAATGAATCAATAAACACTTTCAAACCCCAACAAAAGTTCCAACTAGGGGTGCACAGGTTCCCCTTTTCACTATGCAAAACATTCCAAAAAAACTAAAAACACAGCAGACCGCCCGGTGGTACAGAGGCTTACCGCCCAGCGGTATGCACCAGTTTGAATACCGCCCAGCGGCAGAGGCATACCGCCCGACGGTGAGAAGGGTTTTCGAAAAATTTTTCACCAAATTAACCCTAATCTCCACTCAAATGCTAATTCCTACTATGCCAACCAATTTCAAACAAATTAAACGGTCCAAAACAGTTCCTAATTCAACAATCCATGCAAAGAATCTCAAAACCCTAAGTTACCAATTTCCTAAACATGTTCATCAAAAAATTTCAAAATTAGGAACTAAAGAATGGAATGACACAACTTACTTGAGTGGAGATGTGAATGCTTGCAACAAATCTTTCACTTGATGAAGGATAACTCTAAATGCACACTCCCACCAAGAAAAACCACAAATTAGAGCAAGAAACTAAACTTTTTGTGAGTGGGTGGTGAGAAAGTGTATAGAAATCTCTTAAAAAACCCTCTTGGAAGTGCAAATCTGGAGAAAAATGTAGGGAGACCGCCAGGCGAAACTCAAAGGGGCAAAGCAAAGTGAAGAAATTTTGAAAACACCCAGCTTTTAAAAAGCTCAGGTTCTACTTTTTGCCGCCACCGCCCGGCGGCAAAGTGGTACCGCCCGGCGGTGGGTGGTAATTTTCCGTACCACTTTTCTTGCTTGCCTCTTTGTGATTTCTCTTGATGACTCCTGATCTTTGCCCTAAATTTTTCAATCTCAAGATTTTCCTCACTTAAATGCATATGCACACACAAAATGTAATAGACAGAATTTGAAAAACAGAAAACAAACACAGAAATTCAAATTATTATACAACAATTGAGAAAGTCCCAATAGACACCAATCAGTAGGTGTCACATTTGTTCTCGCTTGGTATTTTCTTCTTCTTCTTCTTTACACTAAATCTCTTCATAAAGTTTATCGAACTAAGCGCATGTCTCCATACATCAATCATAGGAGCCTTAATCTCGAATTCCTTGAAGATCTCCATGAAGTGCTTGAACCTATTTTCCTGCCTATGATGTTTCTTTTTATGAGGAAGGGGTTTTTTACATTGATGAGTCGATATTTTATTGATTTCACTTAGTTTATTGTGCTAGAATTAATCAGGGAATTGTGCTTAATTGTCCGGAATTTTCCCGTTTTTCCTAATTATGCTTAATTTGACCGGAAATTCTAATTTTAATTAATTTGAATTTTCTGAGCTAATTATTTGCATTATTATTTCAGGGAAAATTTTAAACACAATTTGGGACATTTGGAGGACACCGAATAAATTCAAGACTCTCAAATTTAGACATTTTAAATTTTAGTTGTATTGTAATTTAATTGTTTAAACTTTCTAGACAAACTCTTTGCAACATTGGGCCAACTTTTGGCAAAATAGGTTGAGTCCAAATAGGAAACATGACATGGCACCTAGGGTTTTGCAAAGAAGGTGGACCCCACCTCATTTTAGGAGACACATGGCCCCTTAGAAAAGTGCTGCAGCCGTCATTTTTTTAAGTCTCTCCTCTTGGCATTTTTTTTTGAAGCAGCTGCTGCCATTATATACTATTTTGGCTTGGAACATTTTTTGGATGATGGAGCTAATTTTGGATTTTGGTTAAATAGATTTCAAGCTGCAGCCACCGTTTGCTTAAGAAGGACCATCATTCTCTCTGATGCTAGTGCTGGAACGTTGCTGCACATGGGGTGAAGGAAGTGAGCCGCCACTTTTTTTTTCGTTTTCTTTTAGAAGTTGAAGCTTGAAGCACATTTTGTTTTTCCATATTTTTTCTCTATTTCTTCCAAAGTTGGAACGTTTTTTTATTTATTTTTATATACATGTAGAGCATTTCTTTCTTGAGAAAAAGTGGGTCCGTGATGGATTATGGATGAAATGAGGAAATGACATTTTAATTTGGAAAGTACTTTCATGATTCTCAGTGAATGCAAAACATGAAGCAAGTCTTGGGTTCTTAAATGCTATTTTGTTTTTATGAATTGCAAAGTAGTTTAGGTGATGGGACGTGTGAGTAGCTAAAAAAAATTGGATAGGTTCTTTCTTTTAATTTCCATATCATTGAAGGAGTGATTAGGTAGAGTAGTGTACGGTGCAACCCATATTTTTTGTTTTCAATTGGAATTTAGAAGCTTTACCCACGGTGATTCATAGTTTAGGTGTAGATTTTTTTCTCTAAGTTGGTCACAAACATCGATGGTTATTCTTTGGAAAAAGTTAATCCATTTGGAAGAAATGAGGCATGGTTCCCTTTGCTGAGTGGTGTGCACGGTACTGTGAGAGCATTTCCAATCGCTTTTCATTTGGTCAAAGCTTGAAGTGTGCGGTGGTTGAGTGAGAGAAAAAGTTTAGTTCATTGTTTGGAAAAACACTTTGCTGGAAGTTAGAGAATTGCTCTCTTTAATTCTAATTCCATTTGAACATGTTCATGTGACACCTAGAGAAGGCATGGTTTTTATTGAAAAAAAATGGTTAAATAGATCCATTGGTCCCTATTTTTGCTGGTTTTCTTCAATTAGGTCCCCGTTTTTTAAAAATAATCAATTTGGTCCCTAAATTTGAAAATTTTAACCAATCAAGGACATTCCGTTAACTTTTCTAAACGACGTTAAAAATGATCTTGGTGGCAATCCTAGCTGTCATGACGTGGAACTAAAATATTTGTTTACTGAAGAATCACGTGATTTCATTTGCTCTAACCCAAAACATCATTTGCTCTAACCCAAAACAGAGAGACGAGGAAGAATGATGTTTGCCGCACACCCATACCAGCCTCTGCCGAATCAACCACGCCGACCATTGCAAGCCCAGAACCAGGGTGTCGCCGACTCCACCACTCACCGTCGAGACCATCGCCGGCCGCTGATCCAGATCTTCCTTTCTTTCCTCTTCGCGTGCGAGGGAGAAACCCCTTCTTCACCCTACGACGTCGCCGCCTCTGCCGAATCAACCACGTCGGCCACGCAAGCCGAGAACCAGGGCGTCGCCAACTCCACCGCTTACCGTCGAGACCATCGCCGACCGCCGATCCAGATCTTCCTTTCTTTCCTCTTTGCATGCGAGGGAGAAACCCTTCTTCACTCTGCGACGTCGCCGCCGCTGCCTCCACCGAAGTCGGCCGCTACGAGCCACCACCGTTCACCGGTCCAGAGGTGGCCGTTACTGTCGTTCACCTCTTTTCTCGCCGGANACGCGAGTCACTTGTTGATGGGNTTTCTGGTTGTTTGANATTTTATTTACTGAGATTGGAAATGATGANTGTGTGTTGTGTGAGTATGGTTTGGTGAGGAAGAAGATGAAGGCGTGGGGATTGAAGAGGGATTCAGCTGGTGATGTTAACGAAAGAAGATTAAAAGTGGAATAAATCCTTGAACAATCGATTTTCTGATTTGTGTAATCTTCTCCNTTGTTTATGGTTGTTGTAACTGATTCANGGTGTTTGGGNTGATTCNTTTTTTTTGCAGAGAAAGGGCATGTGGTAAAAATCAAGGTTGATGGGGTGTGCATGAGGGATATCGGTTTGCAGGTTTGGGCGCAGAGGGTGGTAGTTTCAGTTTGTAGATTTGGGGACGACGACGAAGGAGAACTCTCCCCAATTCTTTTATGCATAAACAAATATTTTAACTCCACGTGTTAAAGACATTACTGCCACCTGTACAACTACTGTTGACAGCACATACCATTTTTAACGCCGTTTAGGAAAATTAACGAAATGTCCTTGATTGGTTAAAGTTTTCAAATTCAGGGACTAAACTGATCATTTTTTAAAAACGAGGACCAAATTGAAGAAAACCAACAAAAATAGGAACCAATGGATCTATTTAACCAAAAAAAATTATGTTTTTTACTTCTTTTGCTTTTAATTTATTTTACATAGTTTGTTGAGTTGGGTTTTATGTTTCTAATTTAGTGATGCATATTAACAATTTTAATTGTGCTGGATATTTGTTTGTTGCAATGTTGGGTTTAGCATTTTATTTTACTTTAATGTTTTCTATCTTATTCGGTTGTGCTTAATTTCCATGCATTTTAATGAAGTTTAATTCTCTTCTCAAACACCTTCAAAATCCCTCCCACTATGTGTTAGACCTGATTCTGAACCGCAGTTGGTCCTTGTGAGACGACCTAAGAGTCACTTCCTAGCTATACTGCATTTCTCATATGCAATCAAATTTGTATGGGTTGCGACGCCCATCAAATTTTGGTGCCGTTGCCGGGGACCAACGGTTCGGTTTTAGGTCTCTTGTTGTGTTAGTGTGTGTTGTGTTTTGTCTTGTGTTGTGAGTGTGATGTTCTGTTTTGTGTGTTCGTCATTGTGTGTTCATCGCATTCTTCTTTTCCCCCCTTCTTTCCCATGTCTACCTATTTTGGCTTTGTGGATACTGCTTATTTTGTTTGTGCCTATGATCATGATTCTCCTGCTGATGTCTATGTTGAAAACAGTACGGTTCCTCCTCCATCTCATGAGAGTGCTCCTAGGGAGTCGTTTCCACTTGGTGAGGAGGATATTCGTTGTGTTTTCAACACTAGAGTGATAGATTTGCTGCCTAGGTTTCATGGTTTTGTAGGTGAATGCCCATATAAACATTTGGAGGAGTTCCACACCATTTGCTCTTCAATGAAACCTCCTCATGTCCCTGATGATCACATGTTTTTAAGGGCATTCCCGCATTCATTACAAGGAGCAACAAGGGATTGGCTTTATGGTCTTCCTCCAAGATCCATCACTTCTTGGGAAGAACTTAAGCATATTTCTTGGATGAATTCTTACCTGCTCAGTATGGTTACAGTAACGATTCTGGATGGAATGACCCTAGCTTGGGATGGTATAATGCTCAACAGCAATATCAGCTATTCCAGAATTCTTGTATGCCTTCTCCACCTGTCCATGAACCACAACAACTGCAGTTTCTTGACATTCTTCTGCAATGTATCGCTCAATGATTGAAGCTTTTGGTCTATATTGATTCTTGTTGACGGATTGGCAAGCGTACTAAATCGTTCAAGTAATATAATTGGTAAAACCCAATATCGTTCTTCCCAAGAGACTCGAATGGCTTTCTCGTTCACGTGAATTAAAATAATAAGACTTGAAAATAAAAATTAATAAATTGATTTGAGAACAAAAGTATTAAAATGCAAAAGAGATTGATTCAATTGAAAAAAGAAAACAATGGATGAATGGAGTTGTTAGGGGTTTACAATTTCATCTAATCCGCTCTCTCTTATCTACCCCTCTTGAATTATTAGTTTGATTAGTTAATTGTCATGCGACTTTCTTAGCCTACCCTTAGCCCGATCCCTCGACGAAAAAGAGCCTAATATTAACTAGTGGCTTGTTATCCCTAGCCTCCCCTAGCAATTAATACCGCATTATAGAACAAAAGTTAACACAATTGATCATCCTACCCCTATCCCTAGGTGGTATTGCAAAATCAAGAAATTACACACCAGTTCATAACATTACTGTACGTCCTTGTATCAATAAAGACAAAAAAAAGTTATCGAATGAGTTAAACGATAAAGGCCTTAAGCACAGATGAGAACCCAACAATTAACAATCAAACATATGGAAACCATATAAATAATCAAGAGTTTCAATAAAAGAGAGTATCAAAAGATTACATTGTTTCCCCCAACAACAATAGGGTTTAGTTCACCAGAGACATGGTGAAACTAGATGAAAAATGGAAAAAGAATGGAAAGCAAACCCTAGAAAAGATGAAAAGGAGCCTAAGCATACAAGAGATCCTCTCCAGAGAGCAAAATTAGGTTTGGTCGTCCTCCCCTGTCAAAAGAATGACTCTGAACTCGTAATAGGGGTATTTATAGGTGAGGAGCACAGTAGAAAATAGGCCCAGGCCCAACGAACCACCGCCCGGCGGTTTAAGTGTGTCGCCCGACGGTTTCCCATAATCCTCCAAACCGCCCGACGGTTTCCCTCAAAACCGCCCAGCGCCAACGCTAGTGCCTACTCCTCGCTTTGGGCCGCCCAACGGTGTTAGTTGCCGCCGGGCGGTGCGTCGACTCTTCAAATCTTCAATTTTCTTCTCTTTTCTTGAGTCTACGACCTTTATCTTCAGCTCCATTCTTCATTT
>NW_014542552.1:214280-219756 GCF_000741045.1 Vigna radiata var. radiata | reverse complement strand
TATATATATATTCAAATCATTCAATAAATACACAAGAGTTCACAGGCTACAACTAACCCCAACAAGATGGGTTTGGTTCTCCACTTCCATGGAGAACCCTAGAGCTTACAAACATGGAAGATGGAAGAAGAAGGAGACCCAAAGGAAGAGGAGGAGATGTTCCCACAAGCTCCTCGCGCCCTTCATGAGTTCCAGCAGTGAAATCGAACCTCCAAAGAACCAAAGACCCCAAATGCTTCGAGACAACTTGAATAAATAGGCATTTTGACACATCAGCAACGTCACTGCTCAGCGGTGGATTCCTGGCGCTCAGCGCTAAAATCACTGGAAGCTCTCTGTAACTCTGGCGCTCAGCGCTGGGAAAGTACCGCTTAGCGCCAGTGCAACTTCCAAAACCTTCACTTTTTGCTGGTCTTCTTTGCTTTTCTGGGTCACCGAGGCTCTTCAATGTAATGGAGGATCTTCCTAACATCAAAATGGATCAAAAACAAGGGATTAAAGTATTATTTACGTAATGTAGCTCAAAATATAGATAAATACTAAAACTAAATAAAAAGAGAGGATTTAAGCAAGTAATAAGCTAAAGGGGAACTGATTTTGTATCTAAATGAACCTCAAATAATGGTAAAAATTATCGTTATCAAACTACCCCAAACTTAGAACTTTGCTTGCCCTCAAGCAAAAAGGAATTTGGCTTAGACAAAACAGCTCAACTACAATGGTCTAGCAACTCAAGAACTCAATTTCAATCAACAAGTAAATCAATCATGTTTGCTCATCGTGGAAAGACCAATCAAGAGATAATGAAGCCTTAGCACATCAAGCTTTGACTATGGTGCTCACAGGACAAAGATTACAAGACAAATGCAAAGGTTTTATAAGGGATCAACAAACATGGCAAAATGTTTTCCTGAAATGCATGGAACCTTTCCTCACTAAATAAAGTGTTTCACTCAAGCTCAATGGTGTATAATGAGGTGTGTCTTTCACTCTACCATCACAATGTCACACAAATCAATTTTGCCTTTCATTTCAACCAATTAAACACATTCACAAGCAAGTTATCATCACCAGGACTTTTTGAGGCTTGTATTGTGGTTGGGCTAAGAAGAAAAATTGGTTTTTCTAGATACAAAGCACCTTGAGTCAAGAGAGTAGACGAATTAAAACATGATAACATAATTCTCTCTTTCACTTCAAAACAAATAAAACCAATTCTCAACTCATTTTCCAACTTTCATTCATTGAATTCTTTTTCTTGATCTTGTTCTTCTTTCTTCTTTTTCTTTTCTTTCTTGTTTCTTTTTGTTTTTCTCAATGCTCCCTTTTAACATGATTTCCCAAACTACCCCAAATTTAAACCATCTTCCTATACCAGAAATGAATACTCTACTCAACTCAAGGTAAGGAAGTCAAGGATTTTTCCCATCAAAATAAAGGTTCAAGGAATGAGAAAGTTCTTTTTCTTTTTGGGTTCAAAGGGTTGGCATTGGCTCATTTGGCTCAAAATGTAGAAGAGGGAGAAGACAAGATGGCCTTGATCATTTGTAACAAGCAAGTGAATAATTCAAAAGAAGAAACTTCGGCAAAGTCAACTGTGATCCAACATGATAGCATTCAATAATAAATCTGAGGCACAACAACTCAAGGTTCCAAATTCTATCAACAAAATGCCAAGAATATTGACCACAATTAAAACCAATCATTTATCCAAAAAAAATATGAGCAACCACCACCTATGCTTAACAAATTTTTAAAATCGGTCAAAAGGAATCAGAGTAAACACAATTGATCTTTAATTCACACAAAGCAAAAAGTATAATTCCTCAAAACTAAACCATTGTAGAAAAATCATCCAACTAGCCAAGTTCAAAATTAAAGGCAATAACTAAGACTAGAATTTAAAAACTGAAAGTAAGTAAAGCATCAAAATGAAATCAGGATCATCCACAAAAAAGAATCTTGCAAAAGATCTCCAGTTGCAACTCAAGAGACACTGTCCTCGCTCCTGTCTTAGTCTGTGTCATCCTCCTCATCCTCATCCTCTTCTTCTTCTGCATCTGCAGCAGCCTGTGCTCCACCTCCTCCAGAAGATTGGGCGTGGTCCCCAGGCCATGCTACTCGAGTATTATATTCAGCTTCAGACATAATGTCCAATTCTGGCATGGCCATGGTAATGTTCCTCAACATCTCTACTGTAGCCAACTCACTTCTGTGGATAGCAGCTAGTTGTGCTACCACCATCTGCAGTTGATTGTTAATCAAATCAATCTGATCAGGTTGAGGAGAGTCCTGTTGTTGACGACGACGACGTGGTGGGGGTGGTGCTGCTGCTATTGGGCCTGCCTCACTGACCAAACAATAATGATTGGTCCGACGGGGCCGCTCAAAAGGAGGTGAAGAAATGTCAACCCCGGCTAACTGACATAAGTGAGTGATTAAGGAAGGGTGCCCAAGGGGAGCTTTATTACCAGCAGTGTGAGCACAATGGCGGATTTCCTCAGCAATGAGACGGCCTAAATTCAAAGATTTCCCTGAAAGGATGTTGTACAACATAAGGGACCGCCCAATGTTGATGTCGGAGACGTGAGAGCATGGAGAGAGGTTGGCATGAATCAAGGTGGACCAAAGCTTTCTCACTGGGGTCAGATCAGATCTCTTAATGTATATAGGGTGTTGTTGCCTGTTCCTTTGAAAAGTGCCCCCAGGACGACAAACTACTCTCTCAACTTCTCCAATATCAGCTCCATCTTTTACATATTGGGCGTACTGGCATAGATTTTCGCCCATCTGCCACTCTGTTCCCAAGAAGGAGTTGATGGTCTCTGCATCAAAGGGGACTCGCCTTCCCCGCACATAACTCAAAAATGGTGTGTCTTCCTCAGTGAAAGTCCTAGCATTAGCGTAGAACTCCTTGACCACTGCTATGTTGGCGGGGGCAGGATAGGTACCCAAGCTTTGCCAACCTCTTTTGAGGTATTCTGCCATAAAGTTTGGAATCTCCTCTGGCTTCATAGTGATCGTCCTCTCCATCAAAAGGCGTCTCTTTTCCACAATAACAAACTGTTTCTCATGTTGCCTAGAGAGGAAACGGTTTGAGTAAAATTTCTCCTTCCTTTTCTGCCCCCTAGATGGTTGGCCAACAGGGTTCTTTAACCTTTTTGGGCCAGAGGAAGAAGCCATCTACAAAAACAAGGCAAAGACAGTGTCATGGTTAGCAATAATGGAGATAGGTTAAAAACTCTACTGTGAAAGCATATATATACAACATAGCATTGCGTAAAAACTTCCAAAACAGGGGCACAGACACTTAGGAACACAGGGTCAAACAACCCAAAAAGAGCGGGACAAACTGCCCTGGCCGTTGGCGCTGAGCGGCAGAAAACTACTGCTGAGCAGCGTCAAAACTGTGACTCCCAGGGGTGTTGGCGCTCAGCGCCAGCTTCTCACCCCTCAGCGGTGGCATGACAGTGAAAAAAATAGACTGGGTTATTACAACAGGTTCACAACAACAACACCCAACAGCAACAAGAAAAATGGCCAAAATGGAGGTGGCCCATGGCCAACCAGTGGTGCCTAACGCTTAGAAACAACCTAGAGCAGAACCTAGGTCTACACAGATACGGAACAGCCCCAAAATCACCCAAAACCAAGAAATTAAACTGCGCAAAATCAAAATGCACCAAGCTGCAACAGTTTCACAACACTTATGCATACAAAATTAGCAAAACGAAACATAAAATTCCTATTCTAACAGCACCCAAAACACAAATTTTTCAAAATCAAAAACTAAAGTGTGAGTAGAATCAAGGAAAAACATACTTGAATGAAGAAGATGAAGTGGAAAGTGATTTGACTTGGTTGGACCGAGAGAGAAGAAGCGACCTTGACTCTTTTGTTGTTTCGAAACTCACCCAAAAATGAGGAATAGGTTAATGGGTTTTGCAATGGAGGTGAAGGTGAAGGTGATTTGGTGAAGAAAGTGGAATTTTTGATGGAAGAGTGAGTGAAAGGGTGAAACTTTTGGAGAAGAACATGGGGAATAAAGGGTTTCTGCAGAAGATGGGGTTGAGCAGTGCAAAGGGAGTGTGAAAATTAAGGTTTCAGACCCATTAATCTGTCCACGTGACCTCAAGGAAAGAGCCCAAATACTACATCGCCAGCGCTGAGCGGTAGGAATGCAGCGCTGAGCGGTGGGAGTAGTAGTGAACTAAACTAGCTTTTGCTGGTATGGCGACAGGGTGCAGGTTTCAAATTTTTATTTTTTCAAGATTAGCTTTCACTCAAGATATTGAGCTACTTAACACTTTATCAACTTCAATTCAAGCAAAAACATCATGATTCTACTCAGAAAACATAACAATTGCTCAATCAAACAAGTGAAAAATTCAAATTGAAAATTGAATGCAAAATTTAAAAATCTTAACTCTTCTTCACAGCACTGCATTCAAACACATAAAACACCTTTAAAATCTGCAGAATATAACTAAACAAACCAAAATAAATTCTAACACATTGAAAAACATCAAAGTAATCAAAACAATTGGAATTACACTAATTACTCAAACAAGCAATTAATCACCACTTACAAACACAAGTTAAAAGCATTCACTCAACTGTAATTAAAATAAAAACACATTTTAAAATTCAAAAACACAAACATAACAATAGAATTCAAAAATCATAAACACAAGGACAAGGGTAAGAAAATTGGGTTGTCTCCCAAAAGCGCTTGTTTAACGTCATTAGCTTGACGGATGAAACCATTGAAGTGCAGATATTGTTGTTGATATGCTCCTCCTCACCAACCCTTCTTGACTCACTTTCTAGTCACCAAATCAACTCTTATAGCATAGGAATCTTCATATTAGCCCTTCCACTACCTTGGCATCTTTAAACACTCACTCCTTTTGATCAACTTGGCTAGCAAGGCTTGCGTTCTTTGTCTCTCATCAAAGAGTGGTGGTGACTAGTCTTTCTCTTTTGCTTCTCCCTTTCTTCTTCTACTTTCACTTTCAATTGGAGCATACTCAAGAAAGGGAGAATTTGGGCCAGTTTGTGATGCTCAAGCTAGTTGTCTCCTTTTGTCCTATAAGTCCTTCATCTCAGGGTCTACACGATGCTTTTGAGGCTGCAGTCCTCCTTGTGTGAACATCCCCTCGCATACACTTAGACACAACTAGGCTAAAGCCACAAATTAGCCCAAATCAAAATGAAAATCTATTTACAACAAAAGAGTTAGTTTTATATACAAAATCGAGTCTAAACAAGTTAGAAACCTCACAAAAGTCTAGTATTGACACGAGTCCCCGGCAACGGCGCCAAAAACTTGTTAACTCATTGGCAAGTGTACCAAATCGTTCAAGTAATAAAACTGGTAAGACCAGGTATCGTTTTCCCAAGAGAGTTGTGCAACACATGACAATTCTTCCTTTCATAACTCAATTAGACATCAAAGTGCACAAAAACACAAGAA
>NW_014542552.1:200369-213490 GCF_000741045.1 Vigna radiata var. radiata | reverse complement strand
CTCTAGGTGAAGAATGAAGTGTAGGAGGAGAAGTCTCTCAAAAATTGCGAGACCCATGTTTAAATAACCCATTTTTGACACATCAGCGAATTTTCGCGCCCAGCGCGGCTTCCTGACGCCCAGCGCAGAAATTCTCTGGAAACTCTGCAACTCTGGCGCTCAGCGCTGGGAAAGTGGCGCTCAGCGATACAATCACTGAACTCTGGCGCTCAGCGCTGGAAATGTACCGCTCAGCGCCAGCGCAGCTTCAACATTTCTACAATTCAAGTTCTTGTGTGCTTCCAAAGGCGTCCAAAATGGGTATTGGCTTCAGATTGATCTTTTATTGTCCTAAAACATGTTCCCTTGAGTTCTTGCTTGTTTTCCTCCACTAGAATTGTTTCCTATTCCTTTATTTCACACACTCAAACATAGAGATTAGAGGTAAAAACAAGCATATACTAAATAAACACAGGAAAACTAGAAAACACACTAAATGTGAGGATAAAACAAGGTAAAAGCTATGAAGGAGTTGATTTATTCACAAAATATACACACACAAACACATAAAATCAACCGTTATCAGGAACCTGCACACTTCTTAAAGACTTACAAAAACTTTGTTTTTCTTTTTTAGAAAGAGTATGACAGGCTGGGGGCAAATAGGTGTGTCTACCTATTGTCTGTGGATGTAACTCTGTTCGGATTCCCATGTCAGCCAAATCTTGTCCTGCTTTTATTCCATCTTTGGTCTTCCCTTTGACGTTTAATAAAGTTCCGATGACACTGTCACAAACATTTTTTTTTCTACGTGCATCACATCAGTACAATGTCTAACATCAAGTAAAGACCAATAAGGAAGATTAAAAAATATTGATCATTTCTTCCAAACATTTTTTGTATATGTACTTTTACGATGTTTTCCAAATACAATGCCAATGTTTTTGACTTTGTGGTACACCTCTTCACCATTCTGGGGTCTACACACAACCTCATCCTCAGCACTTCCATTGAATGTTTTTTTCAATCTACGATAAGGGTGATTGCGAGGAAGGAATTTCCGATGTCTTGTATAAACCGTCTTCTGGCCATGCTTCAATTAAAGGTAACTAGTGTTTTCTTCACAAATCGGACATGCAAAATGTCCTTTAACACTATAACCGCTCAAGTTTCCAAGGCTGGGAAATCATTTATAGTGTAAAACAACATTGCGCGCAAACGAAAATTCTCTTCAACATCTGAATCAAACACTTTGACACCTTCTTCCCACAACAATTTCAAATCATCAATTAAAGGTTTCAAGTAAACATCAATGTCATTTCCAGGTTGTTTAGGATTAGATATCATCATTGACAACATGAAATATTTTCTCTTCATGCACAACAAAGGAGAAAGATTGTATATCATCAACATAACTGGCCATGAACTGTGTTTGCTACTTAAGTTCCCGTACGGATTCATGCCATCAGTTGCAAGTGCAAATCTTAAGATTCTTGGATTTGCACCAAATTCTCAAGATGTTTCATCGATCTTCTTCCACTGTGGTGAGTCTGATGGGTGTCAAAGAAGATTATCGCACTTTCTTCCTAAAACGTGCCACTTAAGGTTCTTTGCATCCTCCTTAACAGAGAACATACGTTTGAACCTAGGTATTATAGGCAAATACCACATGACCTTACTAGGTGCACCATCATTACCTTCTTCACTAGTGTTTTTGTCAGATTTCTTTTTAAAACGGCTTAAACACATGTTGGACAGTACTTTAGTGAAGCAAACTCCTTGATGTACAAAACACAATCATTGGGGCAAGCATGTATCTTCTGATATTCAAGACCCATTGGACATAAAACTTTTTTGGCCTCGTAATTTTGAATAGGAAGAGTATTATTCTCTGGAAGCATGTCCTTCAGCAACTCCAACAACTCCGTGAAACTTTTATCGGTCCATCCGTTCCTTGCTTTTAAACTGAACAACTTCAAAGTTGCAGATAAATGTGTAAAGTTTGTGCAGCCTGAGTACAACGGTTGCTCAGAATCGTACAAATTAGTTCTTCTAAAGTTATCTTCACCAACATCACGTATCATGTCCTCTAAATGATCACTCATCCATTCTTCTCCATGCCAAGTCCAAACCGTATACGTTCTCGTTATGCCGAACATGAATAGATGATCATGCAAATTGGCCAAGTCTTGTCGTATTTGATTAAGACAACGAACACAAGGAAAAAAATATGTCCCGTTCACAGACTTTTCCTTTTCTTTAACATATTGCAAGAACACCGAAACACCCTTCTCATATTCTTCAGAGAGGCGACGTGCATTCATCTAGCTTCGATCCATACTATGTTCGTAACATACTTCATCAGTATAAAATTGGACAATTGGATAATCGGACAATTCAAAACTTAATACAAACGATTAAAAGATTAATCGTTTGTGTTAAATTTTAACTATAATAACACAACTAAACTTAATCACATGCATATACTAACAATCTACAAACACATGCATATACTAACAATTTGCAAACACATGCATACCTAAACATCAATATGAAATCATAAAAAAAAAAAAACCAATAAAATGCAAATTCAAAATGCTAACATCATACACAAAAGCCAATAATATCCATACAAATTAAGTTTTCAAGAAACAACCTAACCTTTTTAGCAGATTATATATAACCAAATGAGATAGCTGTCGTAGTGCACGCCCAAATATAGGTCAGAAAAGCAATCCAAAAATAGTCGAAAACGTAACCCAACAAGACGTTTGAAACTGCAACGAAATGAAATTATGATGGTTCAAATGAAAGCTTTTTCATCAAAGACTAATTCAATCGGAGCAAAACTAAATTTAAATGATCAAAAACACAGAAAACGAACCGCTAATGGCGCGACGGAGAAGAGCTCTCGACGAAGAAGACGATGAATAGTGGAAACTGCTCGCAGGTTCGCGTTCTGAAGTTTATGTAACTCTAGACGTCGGTTATCTATCGCGACAGACGTCTGTAAGGTTATAGACGTCGGTGCTCTCACTAATTCGACGTCTATATGATTTAAATATTAATATTGGCGCGGATTATAGACATCAGGTATGTGCACAACTGACGTCTAGTTGGACATAGTCGTCGGTTGCATGGTAACCGACGTCTAGTTTGTAGCATAATCATTACAGTTTCACCTAACTGTCAGGTTATAGACGTCCCATAGGGGGGGGCGCCGACGTCTATTTCTCAGACATTAATGGCACCCAACTACCTGTCAGGTCATAGACGTCTATTGGGGGGCACCGACGTTTACCTCGCGACTTTTCACCATCTCTGAGACTTATAGACGTCGGTGGTTGTCTTGTGGACGTCTATAGGTTGACTATTCACCGTACCTGACAGCCCTTTAAACGTCGCCTTATAGGGGGACCGACGTCTAGACTTTTTCAGGCATCGGTTAGGCCCAGGCCCGACGTCTACTTACCCTACTTAATTACGAAGTTGCCACCGGTCATCGTTTTACGTCAGTGCATATAACAACCGACATATATGTGGTGATGTTAAACAACGTTTTTTCACTAGTGATTTTAACTAAATTGGAAATTTTAGACACATAATTAAACATTAACCTAATACAAAGCTAAGTAAATTTGATAATAAGAATTTTCTTTGTAACATGTTGTGTGTTACTTAATATAAGTCAAAGAGTTATCATCTTTTCGACTTACAAATTAATTATATACCCTATAAAAATTATTTTAAAGCAATATATTACATGAAGATAAAAGATATCTTATTGTGAAGGACTAAACAATGAAGAAAAATGTTATATATTAAAAAAATATTTTATTCTAGTCTTATTTTATTTTATCAACTTCATAGAAATTTTCAACTATCAATTCCTGTATTATATACAACCTGATCTCTCATTAATTAGTTATAAGATATATTGTCATTTAAATTGCAGGATCTTTATAGTTTTATTTATTTTATTATTACATCCTCTGTTATAAAACAATTTCATCTCCATAATTCTTAAAGATATAAATCCGCTCAAGAAAAAGATTAACTATTAATAACAAAATTTAAGAATTATAATATAACAAACAGTGTAAAACTTAAGTTATTCTTTTCATGCACGTGTGCTCAAAAGCTGCTTCCTCCGTTCTGCAAACGCAAATTTAACAGTAAGGAAAAAGCAAAACAAAGTTAAAGAGTGAGTTAAAAAAATCCAGTGCAGTACCTATTGCAAGACAGAGACAGATACAGGGACAACATTGGATTTACTGAAGTCTCGATGGTCCAAACAAACAATGATTCACTGATCTCATCATATCCCACCATGCATTCATCACCTGACCAGCAGAGAAAATGTTGAATTCGCAAAAGCCTTGACAAAATAATAGTAATGATAATAATAATAATAATCATTGGTCCATATTTTTCCATTTATTCTTCTGTGATATATCTTTCCCTTTTGTAGAATATAATATCACTCTGCAAAATATATATATATATATATATATATATATATATATATATATCCCACCACTGAAAAAATAAAATCCCTTCCTACCCTAGCTGGCAAAAAAAAAAAATACTCACAAATACCCTAAGTCCCTTTCTACAGCTGACAACTCACAAATTCCCTAAATCCCATCCTCCAGAAAACGGTGCGCAGTTGACAAACAAAAAAACTCATCTTTTTGAAATCGAGAAGAAGACTAAAGACAACCTGAGGGACACGAACGGGCAAGCGAACAAAGCAAAGACGAGCAAACAACGACATAGTGAGCGAACGGTGGTGCCGCAAGCATGAGCGAATGGTGGCGCCACGACCAATGAAGAGACAATTGTGCGGTGAGAAGCCATTTTATTCATGACGAGTTTTCCTTTTTCACTTTTGCGCACCAAACGATTATGGTTTTGTCGTTTTTGGTTTAAAAGATTTCTTCTTTAATCTCGCCAACTCGGTTGTAAACTCTCGAGTTTGGACGAGTTGACCGAGTTTGCTTCCGAGTCTACCGAGTTTACATCTAAAATGAGTTTGCTTCCGAGTTAACTCGGAAGCTGTGTGTGGAAACGCAAACTCGAACGAGTTAACGAGTTAACTCGCGAGTTTGATAACCATGGATGTATGAAAATGTGAAAAATTAATATATGAACAAGCATAAACAATTTAAAGTACCCAAAATCAGACAATCTGTATCCAAAAATCAAGATATTAGATCATTATATGGAATGGTGAGGAGATCTTGAATACTTATAAGGCTCTTTAATTATCTTTATATCTAACCTTTTCCTCACAATAGCGACTTGGATCTAGATTTAAATTTATTTGGCATTTGCTAATAGACAGCAAATTGAAGTGTTTTCGGAGTGAATGTACATTCTCTTGTATACATCCTTTGCCAAGAATTTCACTTTAAAGAATTTTATTTTGAAAAATTAAAAATAATAGGTGTAGATGGAAATAAAAGACCATATTAGGCTTGTTTAAGAAAGCCAATTGATATTAGAACCATGTTTGAGTTTATAAACGTACAAAAACTTGTTGATGGTAAAAGGAAAGTGTTAGAAAAGGAAAAAGGCACAAAGTGACGTGGAGATCATTGTCAAATATTGAACTCTTGATAGTCACCTAGTTGATATTGAAGATTAAATGAAAATTAAAGAATAAAAACAATTACGATTATTGATTGATATAATTCGTCGGAAATAGTCAAAATTGGTACGTAATATTATATTTCCGATGGATTATCGACAACCACTTTTTCGTCAGTAATACCTTTATCTGTAATGATTATCGAAGGAAAAGATCGTCGGTAATTAATGAAGGATAAGGTCGTCGGTAATTACTAAAACAAAAGGCCATTGAAAAGTACTTGACATAATCAAGTGCAATTTGTATTTGTTATCCAACTACACAATCAAACCTGCATAACATTTTCATATTCAAAGACAGACCTGCACTATATTTTCCAAGAACAAAAAGACCTACATAATATGCATCTCCAATTACTGATGCAATAAACAATATCGCATTAAATATTGATTTTCAAATTTAAGAACTTGTATTTTTAAATAAACATAAAACATTAAACATGTTCATCTAGACTAAGTACTACTATATGTTTGTAGCACATGAGGAAGTGTAAAAGATAAAACATAATGTTAGAAGAAGTATGTTCAATAACAACAAGACTAATAATCTGCATAGTCATCATCAGAATGGTCTTAATTTTCATCATCCTATTGCTCTAAAGGTGGCTGGGTTGGACTAATCTGAACTGGACTGGTGTGGACTGGACTGATGTGGGCTGCTTTGGGGTAGCAGGTGATGGAGACGGTCATAGAAAGGTTAGAGGGACGGTGGACTAAAGCTATGAAGCTTCAGGCAACAATATCATGACAAGTTGTTTAAAGTTTGTAAACTCATTTATTATCAATTCGGAGTATTCCTGGTCACGTTGCTCTAGTGCTTGCATGAGGCAGACAACAACCTTGTTAGCAGTGGTCGTGGAAGAAGATGGTTGGTGCTTCAGGGTACCTCTTCCTGTTGTGTAATTTGCAGAAAGCTATCCTACAGTACACTCGCCCTTTTTTTTTCAACCAACGACATTGATCCATCATTGTTCTACGGATGTCGTCCTCATCATTATTCTCATTATCTGCAGTAGGAGATGACCCATGTTCAAATCTAACTTGTGAAAGTCTCGTTGGAAATTCTTCCTATTTAAACATTATGCACATTATTTGTAAATGATATAGTAACACAAGCAACAATTTTAAAGCAATTAATAGTAACAATTGTCGCAACCGGGATTGCGACGGGACGGCGAACCGAAAAAAACAACGGTTTTAGAAAATATTTTGGAGTCGCCACCATAATTTATTATGGAAAAATATGGACCAAGGAACACCATGAAAGGTACTCCGACATTGATTGTTTTTATATTCATCATAAGGGTACATAAGGTGTGTCACGTGGAATAATAGTGCTAGCTAAATCAAATTAGGTAAATGTCACTATATTCTTCACTGCTCTTCCTCCGATATTATGCTGTTTCATTTCTTTTCAAGAAATTAAAAAAAAAATATATTTTTTAAATAGAAGAAAATCTTGATTGAAGTGATAAATCTACAAAAGTATTTTAATGGAATAATATACCTAAGATTTAAACTTTAGTTCTTTTATAATCAATAGGTTTATTCAATTTTTTGAAGTAAAGTTTCTTGTTTAAACTTTGGGGATAAATCTGTCAAAAAAATTATATATTAAAAGAAAATTTAGGAAGTAAAGAATTTTTGCAGAAAAAAAAAATTGTCGGTCAGATTTTTCAAAAGAGACACTAGAATGGATCAGAAATTTTTTATTTTTAACTGATTAATTAGTATGATGACATATTTCGTAACAACATTTATATTTTATGAATTGAATATTATTTATTTAATTCACTAAGTTTAGTAAACAGCCAACCGTAAACTAATGCAAATTTGTCAAAGAAGTAATGAGAATTTAATTGAGTAAAACTTGAGACACGATCATTGTGTATATGTATATGTGATTGTGTGATTAAATTTATTTCCAATGAAGAATATTTGAATTGAATAAATATAATTATAGGTAGGAATGATAATCGTTTTTTTTTTCTTTCAGGTTCAAAAATATAATGTATGTCTATTTATTATCTTGTCGTGTGTATTTTTAATTAGTAAAATATTTTTAATTTACTTAGTAGTTTATTTCAAATTTTATGTAATTATAATTTATTAAAAATATTTTTTTTTAATAATATTATAAGTTTATTACTTTATTCTTTATACAAGAATTATTTAATAAACATTTGAATACATTAATGAAGGTAAATACTAAAGTTCATATCATATTAAGAAATACTTCCCACTATGGATCGGAAATGAAAACATGTAAAAGTATTTGATTGAAAAATGTTATTAAACTAATTATTTATAAAAATTGTTAATGTGGATTAATGCTTATTTAATATTTGGTATTGTTAATTGAAATTCATGATCCATAAACGATAAATATTCTTATTTCATGAATTAGCATTTCTATTAGTTAGATTTAAATATAATTTTTATTATATTAACAAGTCTAAAAATAGACATTCAGGGTCCAACTAAGGTTTTTTCGCTTTTTCCATTTTTGCTGATAAATTCTTATAAGTTATATAGGCATATAGGTTTGTGAAAAGGAAATGGAAAGACAAGAATGATGATGACCCTATACACAAAATGACGTAATATGGAACAAACAAAATAATGACACCCTCTCTTGGACAGTAGAAATAATATTCATGTGAAGTAAAATACAAAAATATATATACGGAAAAAGATACATTCAGTCACATACATGCACACTTTTTTTCTAAGAACATTTTTTTTTTTAAAAGAGCCATTAAGGTACTTAAGAAAGGGACACCTTACTTCAATTTAAAATATTTTTAAAAATTAACTCGCAACTTAATATTATTATTAATTTTGATTCTTATATTTAGTTTTTTAATTTTCTTTTATCCTTACATATTATTTGGATGAAAGTAAGTTATTATTTAAGAAAAAGAAAAAACTAAATTGAACTCTGATTTTTGTAAGAAAATTTTTATGTAACTTTTTCTATTAAATTGATATTAATATTGTTCACAAGGATGTGTTAAAATTTGGATGTATCATGTGTCAAAATTTATGATTTTACTAGGATTATTATATAAACTTATCTAACTAGTTGGACTAATTTTATGGAATTAGGAACGGTTGATCTTAGTTATAATATTTGAAAAAAATAGTAAAATTCTTTAAAAATATAAATATTTCTTCTGTTTTCGTTTTTAAAAACTTTTTAAACACTTAAAAATCTTCTACCGCTTCTGCAAAATCGTCTAAACACCGCATCTAATACTTATTTGCAAAAAGATAAATTTTATTCAAACCCTCTCTTTCGAAAATTGACCTGTGTTTCAAAAATGTGGATGCATAACCCGTAAAAAATTGTGGTTCTGTTTGGAAAGTGCCACTTTAGATAGAAAATAATCCAAATTTTAACATGTGGTAAATCAAAATTTTAATACATAATAGAATGTTTAGTTTTATTTTTTCATAAAAATAAGGACTTAATTAAATTAAAAACAAATATAAAAATTAAAACAAATGAAATGACTAAATAAAAGATGAAATTAGCAATTAAACATTATTATTATATTATTATTATTGTGGTTTGATCTACGAAAATACACTAAGAAAGATTTGGAAATGAAATCTAACTTAAAATATTTAAATTTAAGACTAGACAACAAACACACACATAAATGTCTATTATGGGTTTTTAATTTTTCACTTTAGTTAATATTAGGTGGTAATCAACTAAATATCTTGCTATTATAACGGTTGATGTAGTTGGTAAACTGCAGTTATCTTCTTTTAACATTATTTGGTTATTCAATTAACTTATCTTTTTTTTAACTTTATTTGGTTATTCAATTTATTTATTTTATTTCGTTTTTAATACTTGTCTGAGTTCATAAGCCAAATCACAATTTGATAATTTTAATAATTATGGTACAATCAACAATTAGGAATGAATATAAGAAGTATTTAATAATAGTTGCTTAACAAAACTTCCTTTAAAAATTGAGTTAAAATGAATTTGGTGAGTCATTTAGAAAAGAAAGATGAAATAACAAAAGCGATAGGAAAATGAATCTCTTAAACTCTTTGACCAGTAATTTCCTTTTTTGTCTTTTAATAAACTTATTTTTAACTTTATTCAATAGGCTTTTTCATCCTCCTTTATTTCTAAGAATGAGGAAATAAAAGTATAGTCTGTATCTGTTAAATCTGTCACTGAAGCTCTGAAATTAACATTATAAAATGATAATGCATTTTTAGCCCTTTTATTTTTATTTAAATTGAATCTCCTCTTACAAATTTCAGAACATTTTACAGACAGAAAGAGGAAATTAAGGAGGAGAGAGAGAGAGGACTGAATGATGAGTGCTATGAATGATGAGTACATGTTTCTCTCATGGTTTGTTTTCACGCGTGAAAATAGTGTTGTACGGCAATACACATTGACCCCTCTCTTCCAAAAACAAAAGCAACTCTAAAATTTTTGTGGTACACATCAATGTAAAATGTGAAAAGAGTGATGAGGTTCATTACATTTTGTTTTATATATTACAAGTCAAATGGCAACTAGACATATTTTTATTACTATAAAATTGTGAATATACAGCGTTTAATAGACTGCATTTTATTTAAATAAATACTATAAATAGAAACACGAAAAATAGTTAGTTAGAAAATTTTGCCAAAATTCATAAAACAACAAACGTAAATGTTTGAAGTGTAGGGACACACTAAAAGAAATTTGTTGGGTGATTGTTAGAGTAAAAGTTTATGATGAAACAAGATAAAGAAATCAATGAAGAACTATTGTAATTTGGAAGGTTAAAGGAAACAGTTTAAGCAGCTGAATAAATTTATTACGAAGTTTGAATTAAAAAGAAGTGTCATTATGTTACTCAATAATGAACAACGCTTTAACTTATTAATGTTCTAAAAAACATATTAAAAATAAATTAAAATAATATTGTATTTCTTAAAACAGAAATATTAGCAACGAAATATTTAGAAGGATTTATAATTATGACAAAATTCAAACTTGTATAGGGCTAATGTTTAGCTTCCTTTTTTTATAAGTTTAATGTTTACATACAATAAAACCATTATTAAATAATTACATTAAAAAGAAATCGAGATACTTTGATGAGATCATGGCTAACATCACAACACTAGTATTAGCAGTGGAGATCCTTTCTATATCTCAAGAAAAACTATTTTCAATTTTTAATTTTTATTTTATGCAATATTTTATTATTATTGTTTTTTATATATACTATTTTGGAGTAGACAATAGATTTTTGTTTTTATACTTATATTATTATCTATCATTCAAGAGCTTTTAATCACTTGAATATGAAGCATACTTCAGATAAGCAAAATGAGTGGTGGTCGAGGGATAAATGTTGAATGAGTAATCTTGAGGTATTCTTTGACAAGAATATGGAATCACATTATCTTTGATTGAACACGATGAGAGTTTGCGACACCCACTAACTTTGTTTATTTTCCTGGATGTCCTTGAAAATTCGATAATGGATTTCTTTAAAAAAAAAATACCCCAACCTCTCTACGAAGATATAATTAAATCTTTTTCTCATAATGTATGCAAGGTTGTCAAACTCGAGAGTTTACGTAAACTCGTGAGAGTTCCGTAAACTCGACTCGTAGACTCGAATTGTAAACTCGTAGAGTTTACTTTTTATGAAAAAAAAATATAACTAAATTCAAATATTACAATAAAATAATTAAACAAAATAGTTAAATTATTTTTATTCTAATTTTTTAATAAATAAGATAATTTAGACTACTGGTAATTAAATTTGATTTATTTCTAAACATATTTTAAATTATTCCTCGTTTTAGTCCCAACTACAACATTACAATACATTATACATTTATTAAATAACTAAAAATAATCTCCCATTCTTAATTAAAAATCCTAATTAATTAAAAACCTAATATATATATATATATATATATATATATATATATATATATATATATATATNAATTACATCTATTCCCCACATTGAAAATGGCCATGGTGCTGACAATACGTTCAGGTTTACGGGTGGTGCATTGATATTATCTGCGTACTTTTGGCATTTTTCACACTTTCTTACATGCATGCAACAATCTCGTTCCATGGTTAACCAAAAGTAACCTGCTCTCATAATCTTCCTAGCCATTGAGTGTCCACTCATGTGTGTGCCGAATGTACCTTCATGAACTTCTTTCATAATGGCCTCAGCCTCTTTTGCTTCCACACACTTTAGGAGTACCATGTCATGATTTCTTTTATACAAAACATCCCCGCTTAAGATAAATTTGGCGGCCAATGTCCTTAGTGTTCTCTTGTCATTTTCAGATGCATTTTCAGGGTATCCTTAAGTTTTTAGATAGTTCATAATATCGTAATACCAAGGTTTCCCATCTAACTCTTCATCTATGGAATGAAAGTATGCTGGCTCTTCGTGGCTCTTCATTTTGATTATTGGTATTTCGTCATCCCGGTTAATTTCAAACATCGAAGATAAGGTAGCCAAAGCATCTGCCAATTGATTGTCATCTCGTGGTATATGATGAAACGTGATGGAATCGAAATTCTCAATTAGCCTAACGATGTAAACTTGATAGGGGATTAGTTTTGTATCCCTAGTTTCCCACTCTCCCTTCAATTGGTTAATGACTAAGGCGGAGTCCCCATATACATTCAGAATCTTCACCGCATGTTCAATCGCTGCTCTAATGCCCATAACACAGGCCTCGTATTCGGCGATATTGTTGGTGCAGTCGAAACACAACCTAGCCGTCATGGGTGTGTATTGGTTCTCTGGAGATATAAGTANTGCCCCTATTCCATGCCCCATTACGTTGGAGGCCCCATCAAATAGTAATGTCCATGATTTTTCGCTTGGGCCCCCCTCAACTTTTTCGAATAGGGCCATGATATCCTCATCAGGAAAATTGCGTTGCATCGGTTGATAATCCTTAACGGGTTGCTGGGCCAAACAGTCAGCTAGAGCACTACCTTTTACAGATTTTTGAGTGACGTATGTGATGTCATATTCTGACAACAGCATTTGCCACCGGGCAATTCTTCTTGTGAGAGCAGGCTTTTCGAAAATATATTTAATAGGATCCATCTTGGATATCAACCGAGTGGAATGATTTAGAATGTATTGTCTTAGGCGATGAGCAGACCAGGCCAATGCGCAACAAGTTCGCTCTAGCGGCGAATATCTTTGTTCACAATCTGTGAATCTCTTGCTTAAGTAGTATATAACATGTTCTTTCTTTCCGACGGCGTCGTGTTGGCCCAACATGCAGCCCATTGATCCATCTAATACAGTTAAGTAAAGAATGAGTGACCTTCCTGGCTCGGGTGGTCTTAATACAGGAGGGTTTTTTAGGTACTGTTTGACCTTGTCGAAAGCGGCCTGACAATCCTCATTCCAAACTACTGGCTGATTTTTACGCAATAATTTGAACATGGGTTCACAGGTGGC
>NW_014542552.1:191195-196094 GCF_000741045.1 Vigna radiata var. radiata | reverse complement strand
TCAGTCTGTCTTCTAAAATGTCGAGTTTATCTTTTGTTCCTTCTACTTTTGCATGCAAGGGAGTTTTTTGTGCGATAACGGTGTGGAGAGGCTTGGATGTTTCAATGGTTCCTGCCTCGGTTGCATGGCTAGGCCCTTGGGTACTTGTGGGAATTACGCTATTAGTTATGGGAAGTGTCACAGGAGGCTCCTCTGCCTGATCT
This sequence comes from Vigna radiata var. radiata, assembly GCF_000741045.1. Lineage (NCBI taxonomy): Eukaryota > Viridiplantae > Streptophyta > Magnoliopsida > Fabales > Fabaceae > Vigna > Vigna radiata. The sequence goes on along the minus strand of NW_014542552.1, from coordinate 195,891 downwards.
CCAATGGGCGGTGTGTAACCTGGTGGTAAGCCATACATTGGAAACGTGAATTGTATGCCCAAAGCATTATTATTGGAGGGTGAGTATTATCTTCGGTCCTTGCAGACGAAGTATCTCCTGCAGTTTTCATGGCTTTCAAAGCTTCTAAAATTTGACTGACTTGATCCTTTAGTTAGCTAATATCGGCCTTCACAGTTTCACGTTCATCTTCCCACTCCTCCATAGCTTTGGCGTTTGCTCGAGTCCTATAAGGATGTCGTGGAAGCCTCGTCGTTGTTTTTTTATTTGACTTTAAACTGATTTATTTTTTATTAATTAATTTGGATTAGACGAAAAACAAATTATGCGAAAATGCAGAAATGATGCATGCTTGGAAGAAAAGGCGGAAATCACAGCTCCTTGATATCGTGGTAAGAGAAATTAACACAACCTGATTCCATCGCAAACAAAACCAGACCTTATTTAAACTGAAAAAAAGTACAAGTTATGAAAATATCAGTTCCTAGCTCGGGCGATGAAAGTCTTCATCTCACCCACTAACTGTTTACAATAACTAATAAAAAGAGTGACCTCTTCAGGTGGGTTACAAAAATGTGTCATTATTTCAGCCTCAGATACCATCTTAGGGATATCTTTGATAGCTCCATTGGCAAGGGCGGCTAGCCGAGAGAAATTCCCCTTCCAGTGTTCCACGGCCTGCTCTTGATTCTGACTATGACTCTCCATCTGCCTTATCATAGCTTGATTTCTCTCTTCTGCTTCTATCAATCTTGCTTGTTTAGCAATGCAACTCTCCATCTGCTTCACCACAGCCTGTCACCTTTCTTCCGCCTCTTCCCGCTCCTGATCTAGCTCTACCTCAAATGACATTGCCATCCTTTTCATTTGTCCCTCTGTTTCTTTGACTTGAATTTGGGCTTCCCTCAGTCTTTTTAGGGCTTCTTGTCTATCTCTCTTGGTCTCTTCATAAAGATACCTCCAGTGTTCCTCAGCCTCTAGTGCCGTATTTCTTTCTTTGACCCTCAAGGCTAACTCCGTGCTGGCGGCTGCAAGATCTTGCTTTATTCGAAGTGTATAATCTCTTTCGATGCTTTGTTTCCTGAGAACCTCCTCATATGCCCACGTCATTTCTTCCTTTTCCGCCCTCAAATCTACAACATCGTTGCGAGCATTTCGTAGCTCCTTTATTAACTTGGCATTCTGATTTTTCGCTTCTTCTATTTCTCTCTCCAATTGTTTCACTTTATAAGACTCCAGATTTAGAAATTTTCTTTCATCTGCTAGCTGACCTGTGATGGATTTGAATGGCAATTTAATGTTGGTTACCCTTTGCGTGATCCAATTGTGATAACTGACTTCTTGGTTTGTCACCCCTGTCCTTTCTTCTGCTTCGAACCGCATGACGTTTCCCCAGGCTCTTCTGATCTCCCTTAGCTTTTCAGTAAAACCTCCATCTTCGTAATAAATGAAAAGTGGAGTGAGATAATCGGATGATGGTGCCCCTTTCATTGGATGCCCAAACTGTCTTTGAACCAAGGTAGGATTGTAATTGATACAGTACCGAGTTCCAATGAGTGGAATGTTGGGGAAATTACCACAATAATGGATGAAACCCNAGAAGAAAAACTTAAATTTGACCATTCCGAAGTAGAGGGCCGATAACAAAATTAAAACCTGGATTTGACCATTGCCTTGAAGAGGGCCAAACACACGATACAGAAACTTAAATCCGACCATTGCCAAGCAGAGGGTCGAGAGCAAAAATTAAACCCTAGATTTGACCATTGCCTAGCAGAGGGCCAAAGTTGTTACCAATAAGGAGTATTGGTAAAACTTGAAGAAATTTTTTTGATGATGCTGCAAGAAGACTTAGTTGAAGAAGAGTCTAGAATTATTTAAAAGCAAATTTGTAGAAATTAAATGTAGTAGGAAAGTCTTTTAAACTCTGTAAAACTTGGATTTTTAACTGCAATAATCGATTATCAAGAAGCAATAATTGATTATCACAAGTCATTCAGGCATAATCGATTATCACCTCATATAATCGATTATCACATTTTCAAAAACCTGTAACAGACTTGAATAATCGATTATTACTTACAATAATCGATTATTTGTGGCAGTTGGGAGATGACTTTTCAGTTTCTCACCCTGGGCTTATAAATAGATGCTTTGAGAACTTCAGAAAGTAATGTTGTGAACTTAGGTCTTTTGAAGAATACAGTTTGTCTGAGGAAGTTCTCAAAAGCTAGTTCTGTTTCCTTGCCTGGTCTCGTGAATAGGAGAAGCTCGTGTTTCGTGTGTCGATAGTCGAAGCGGTTCTCTTTGAGTTGGCAAGGTGCTCTGTCTGGTCTCGTGAATAGGAGAAGCTCGCGTTTCGTGTGTCGAAAGTCGGAGCGGTTCTCTTCGAGTTGGCAGAGTGTTTGCTTCTGGTTCGTTTGTCGAAGGAAGGTGTTTTCTATCCCTTACTCATTTCATTATCTTGTAATCTTTTTATAGTGATTAACAACTGGACGTAGAATCTTTTGATTCGAACCAGTATGAAAATCATTTGTGTGATTTTTCTCTTCCCTACACTCCTTAATCTTTTAGCACTCCAACTGTTCGATAAAAGTTTTACAAGAAATTTAAAACTGATAAAGGAACTATTTTTATGACCGAACACGCTTATACACTACTCTTAGTTTTAATTTCGCTGCGTCATACTCTATCTCAGAACGATACCGATTGTTCCAACAAAAGTCAGAAAAGAAAATCTTAAATTTGACAATTGCGAAGCAGAGGGCCGATAACAAAATTAAAACCTGGATTTGACCATTGCCTTGCAGAGGGCCAAAATCGGAGAAGAAAACTTATATTTGACCATTGCGAAGCAGAGGGCTGATAACAAAATTAAAGCCTGGATTTGACCATTGCCTTGAAGAGGGCCAAAATCACAGAAGAAAAACTTAAATTTGACCATTGCGAAGCAGAGGGTCGATAACAAAATTAAAACCTGGATTTGACCATTGCCTTGCAGAGGGCCAAAATCGCAGAAGAAAAACTTAAATTTGACCATTGCGAAACAGAGGGCCGATAACAAAATTAAAACCTGGATTTGGCCATTGCCTTGCAGAGGGCCAAAATCGCAGAAGAAAAACTTAAATTTGACCATTGCGAAGCAGAGGGCCGATGACAAAATTAAAATCTGAATTTGACCATTGCCTTGCAGAGGGCCAAAATAGCAGAAGAAAAACTTAAATTTGACCATTGTGAAGTAGAAGGCCGATATCAAAATTAAAACCTGGATTTGACCATTGCCTTGCAGAGGGCCAAAATCGCAGAAGAAAAACTTAAATTTGACCATTGCGAAGCAGAGGGCCAAAACAAAAAGGAAAACTTGAGCTTAGGGTGCTAGGCGAGTTGGACTTGGGGGGTAGTGCGAAAACTGGGCTTGTGGGCCAATATGGAAATTGGGCTTTGGGGACCAATGTGAAACTGGGCTTGATGGGCCAGTGTAGAAATTGGGCTTAGGGGCTAGTGTAGAAACTGAGCTTATGAGCCGGTGTGGGAGCTGGGCTTTGGGGCCAGTGTATAAACTGGGCTTTTGGGGCCAGGCGAGCTGGGCTTAAGGGCCAGTGTGGAAACTGGGCTTATGGGCCAGTGTAAAAACAGGGTTTAGGGGCTAGTGTGAAAACTGGGCTTATGGGCTAGGTGAAGAAGGATTCGATAACCATTCATATGAATGAAGACGGTTTCGATCCGAAAAATTTTATTTTTATGAATTGATGCACATATGAAAAACATTTGCTTTGTTTTGCATGTCTTTTTGCTTGAGTCAGTCATCTTACTTGTAATCATCAAACTGGTCTTTATTTTAAACGTTTTGTGAAAATTGAGGAATGTCATACATCCAAGGTCTAAACTTTGAGATTATTACATTTTGACTTTTCTTCCGAGACATCAGTGCACACATGCTTGAATTTATTGGAAAGAGGATGGTTTTGAAGAGAATGAGAGTCGTTTGGAATGGTTTGGAAGACTGGGACCAACACATGGGTACTACAATCCTCAAAGGAGATGCAATATGTGAGTGTCAAGATGAAACACGATATACCAAAACTTTTGCCCCGATTTTGTTTTTGGGAAAATGAGCTGGGGTTTGGATCCATGAAAATTGGGGTGAAACAAAATCAAGTGAGACTTGCAAAGTTGCCCCGGTCATGGGATTATGAATTGATGAAAAATTTGTGTGAGACTCATAAAGTTGCCCCAGTTCTTTTTATCGTGGTATGGGTTGATGAAAAACTCGTGTGAGGTTCACAAAGTTGCCCCAGTTTTCTTTGCCCCGGGGTTTTGTTTGGAAGAGGTAGTGGCATGACAAGGATCGGGCAAAAGGATGGTCCCAAATGGTTTGATTCTCTTTTACATGTTTTTGGCTAGGTTACAGGGAGATCCCCTCTTCTTGAGACATTACCTTTTTCTTTTTTTTATATATTCATTCGTTTTCAACTTTTTTTTTTTTACAACATATTGAAAGTCATTTTTCCTTATCGCAAAATTAAGCTTTATAAAAATTTGAGCAATCATTATTCAATCTGCGTGGACTTTATCAGGCTTGTAATGTGGTTAGGGGCTAAAAGGTATTTTAAAAAAAAGGATATAAAGGCACAAATGAATGTTTGTTGGTTATATTTTTTGAAACAAGGGTTATCAT
>NW_014542552.1:185436-190766 GCF_000741045.1 Vigna radiata var. radiata | reverse complement strand
TGGAATGCTTCTTCTTGTTTTGTTTTTTTTCTTCCTTTTTTTTTGTCCCAATGGATTTAGGGATCACCTTACTAGCGCAAGCGAGAAAACTTTTGGTTAGGCCAATCTACCCTTGTGTAAAGGTTTACTTTGTAACTGAGGGTAGTGACAATGTTGGTTGGGAAAGATTCTTTGTTTTGGAAAAGCGAAGGGTGAAGGTCTTCAAGTAGGATGTGCACAAACGTCTTGAGAAAAATGTCAAATTGTTATTTTTGATTAAATATTTGACCTCGGAAAAGTCTGACACTGCAACTTTTGTTTTTGATTTATCATTTTTTTGGTTATTTTTAAAAAAGATGAGTTTGCCGATTCGTAAGAAAGACAAGTGACTCAAGATATGCACAAGATGTGTGATTTTATCAAGTGAAAATAAGGGTTAGAAGACTGAACACATCTCCCTTTGTGCCCCTATGGAGGTTCGACGCTTAAGATTCAAGGTCAAGTATATGTAATCTCACAAGGATGGTTCCCTAAGCCTAAGGATCAATGGTCACTAGAGCTATGGCCCCCTCCACAGCATCTCCACAACAGTCGAGTAATCAACTAGGTGTGAAAATACAAATGAAGAGAACAGACTCTAGCTGGGGTTCTCACGATAGCCAAACAGGCAGTGTGGCCCAAGTGGCACCGCTACACAACCCCACTATTTCTAAGGTGCACTCAGGCCCGAGTGTAGGGCCCCCCATTCATGATATGCAAAAAGTGTGTGTGTGTGTGTGAAGGGAGAATGCAATGCACCCAAACCCTGACCTGCAAAACAACCAGAAAAATTCCCAAACAGATATAAATAAGTTTTCTATCCTAGGGTTCAATATCCAACAAATATAAAACACATATGAGAACAATACAAATATGAAAAAGAAAACGGACAAAAAACATAAAGCTAAACCACATTAAATTCGCGCATCTAATTAAATGTCCTGACTCTCGCATGGTCCCTAGTGGAGTCGCCACCTGTCGCAACCGGAATCGCGACGGGACGACGATCCAAAAAAAAGAAACAGTTTGAAAAAGAGTTCGGAGTCGTCACCATAGTTTATTCTGGAAAACTACAGAAAAACCATAAAATGATAAAGCACGGTCCATGAAAACCAAAGATGGGGTTCGAGAGTCGGTTACGCGTAGACAAGGTATTAGCACCCTATAACGCCTGCCCGAAGGCATTACCTTTAATTAAATAGGCGAATGTGATATGGTTTACAAAATGTTTAACTATCCCAAAAAACTACAATCTAAAGAATCACAAATATTTTTTTAGTTTTTTGAGCCCGACAAGGATTGACCTTGCTCCTACGTATTCTCACTAAAATGAGAAATCAGGGTTACGTAGTTCTAGATTAAAGACTGTTCGTTGTTTAGAAAAGGATGTTTTTGTGTTTTGATGTCTTTGTAAAAAGGGGAAAGGTTTCAGCACAAGGCCGACGGAATGGTTGCACGTGTGCTTAAATCTTTTAAAATATTTTTTTGTGTTAAAAGAATTTCTAAAAGAAGAAGAAAAAGGTTTTCAGCACAAGGCAGACAAAATGGTCGCACGTGTGCTTAAACCTTTTAAAATAAGTTGCTTGTTGATTTTTTTTTAAAGAAGGAAAAGGTTTTCAGCACTAGGCCGACAGAATGGTCGCGCTTGTGCTTAAACCTTTTAAAATAAATTTTTTTGTTGATTTTTTTAAGAAGAAGAAAAAGGTTTTCAGCACAAAGCCGACAGAATGGTCGCACGTGTGCTTAAATCTTTTAAAATAAATTTGTGTTAAAAGAATTTTTGAAAGAAGAAGAAAAAGGTTTTCAGCACAAGGCACACAGAATGGTCGCACGTGTGTTTAAACCTTTTAAAATAAGTTTTTGTTGATTTTTTTTGAAAGAAAAGAAGAAAAAGGTTTTCAGTACAAGGCCGACAGAATGGTCGCACATGTACTAAAACCTTTTAAAATAAATTTTTGATAGTTTTTGAAAGAAGAAGAGAACGATTTTCAGCACAAGGCCGATAGAATGGTCGCACATGTACTAAAACCTTTTAAAATAAATTTTGATAGTTCTTGAAAGAAGAGGAAAAAGGTTTTAAGCACAAGGCCGACAGAATGGTCGCACATNACTGGGCTTTGGTGCCAGGATGATGACTGGGCTTTGGTGCCAAGATGATGACTGGGCTTTGGTGCCAGGATGATGACTGGGCTTTGGTGCCAGGATGATGACTGGGCTTTGGTGCCAAGATGATAACTGGGCTTTGGTGCCAGGATCATAACTGGGCTTTGGTGCCAGAATGTTTCTGATTAACAGAAATCTATAAATAGGCTGAACACAATTTGTTCAAAGACTTTTGATGATCTAAGAATTTCATTTCTGTTTCAGATTGAATTCTCTAAGCTCCAAGAATTCTCCAAGAAGACGGTGGTGATCTTTCTTGAAAGAGATTGTTAAGGGAGATTTTCTATGCACACATTGATTGATCAACATCCGCACAAAGAATGTATTCTTTGTTTGATCAAGTCCAGGCTTGGCATCCTTGAAGACTGCTGAAGTGATTTTATGGCTTGGCATCCATAAAGACTACTGGTTTTGGACCTATTGTGATACAGGGGGATAGTTCATTCTGAGGATTGTTCAGAGTGGTTAGCAGATTGCATTTCTTGCTGTTGTTATATATTTTGGTTAAGGGTTAGAGAGGAGATTTATATTTTTGATGTGGAGGTCTTCTTTAAATTCCTTGTTGTAAAACTGCAACCATTATAGTGCATTTGCTTCCTGGGTTGGAAGGACACTGGATGTAGGCATTGTTGGCCGAACCAGTATAAAAACAATGTTTGCTTTTCTTTATCGTTACACTTTTACTTTGCAGTCGACTTTAAGTTTCACGCAATCAATTATGTTTTTCTGTTGCTTACAAATTTTCATTACTTGTATTTCAAGAAAGTTTGAAAAGTTTCATACTTTGATAAAACACCAATTCACCCCCCCTCTTGGTGTAAAAACGAAACCTACCTGTTTTCCAACACATTTTTTATTGCATTACATATGTTTTTGAAGAGAAAACCGCATGCACTTTTATGAACTTATATTGTGTGGCATAACTGCAAGTTTTAAGTCGACTTCATTATGAAGTAAGTCGATTAAAACTCGTGACTACGCACAGACTTTCAAAAGCAGTGGTGTGAGTGATTTTGCATTGAAAAGTTTTCCAAACCATGCTGATGTGCCTAAGTCGACTACATGCGCAGTGGATCCGACTTAGTTAGTTGATTTGTTTTAAATTTTGTTATGTTTGTGAACAATAACGACTATATTTCAAAAGTTAGTTATTGCATTGATGAAATTCAACTGTATTAAATGAAAAATCAATTTGTTAGTTGTTGAATGCTACTGTTTGACTTAACTGTAATAACTGTCTAAGGACAATCGACTCTATTAGTAGCTTAGTCTACTACAAAAGCGTCTGATTTGCAAAAAACTATAAATAGACGTGCCTCAGACTTTGTAAATTCTAACACTTTCATTTGTGATTTACAGATTGTGATCTCTGAGAATTTGCTCCAAGAACTTATCAAGAAGACCGTGGTGATCTATCTTTGAAGAGGTTCTTTGAAGGAAAAAGATATTTTTGCTTACTGGTTGATCATACCCTGCACATTGCGGTGCTCATCTGCTAATCAAGATTTCTATCAATCTTTGTAAAGATTGTTGTTGTGTTCTGATAACGGTTCAAAAACCGTTATATTTATACTAAAATTTGATACAAAACACACCCTTTATGACTTAGAAACTAGCTTGAAATCATGCATTTTACTTAAGTTAAGAAATAAGAGAGTCAAAAGGTGGTTGTAGTGGTATTATGCTTGGTTTTCCTTGTTTTGGTAGAATTTAACATGAATTGAATGAAGGAAGTTGAAGTAGGAAGGAGTTGAACTCAAGAAAAGATGGTGAAGTACACAAAAGAAGAAACGCAGCCATCGTCGAGCGCCAGGCCACCGCTAATCGCCAGCTTCACTGAAGGATTCTTTGTCAAATTCTCAAGCGCCAATGTTTTAACGGATTGACAAGCGTACCAAATCGTATCAAGTAATAATAAATGGTAAGTCCAAGTATCGTTTTCCCAAGAGNAGGAAAGATATGAAGATAGAAAATAAATTACAGCTAAAAAAATATATTAAGAATTAAAGAACAAAAAATACTAGAAACTATTTTTTTATATTTTTAAGATTTATCTTTTTTCATTTAAGAAATATTTAAAGAATAATAAAACAAGAACAAACTAAAAACCATATTTAATTGTTAAAATGAAAGATGTCGTAAGAATCTCTAAAAGTAATGAAACAAACTTATAAAGAGAATTTCAAAAAACAAGGAATGTGAGGATATAAAACTACAGGGGGTTGTATGCAATAAAAACCTGATAATCAAATAATAAAAAAAATTAAAAAAAAAATCATGAAATAAGACAAAAGTATAGGTGTAGAGAAAACCAGGATGCATGCAACTGAAGCCCTTTTCTTTCCGTTCCCTTACGTTCTCTTCTTGAAATTGAATTTTCTCTTTCTCTTTTTTTTTTCTGTTCCCTTATTCTCTCTTCCCGAGGTTCAATTCTCTCCCCCTTCTTGTTTACAAGGTGCATATTTATATACACACATTTGTAATATTATTGTGATCTTGCCTTAATGGCGAATTAATTGTCAATTAGAAAAATAGGGAAAGAAATGGTCTTGATTGAAGAAAAATAAATAATTGTCAGAAAATTGTCCATTTACAAGGAAATCATATTTTTCTTTTTAGGAATAAACTAAATGCAGCAATCAATATATTATTTTTAATTTTTGCATGTAATTATTGCAGTAATGTTTGGGTTTAAAAAATATTTTGGGAGTCGCCACCGTAGTTTATTATGGAAAAACCTTAAGATAAAAGCATGGTCTACGAAAAAGAGCTTTTTAAGTTCGGGAATCGGTTACGCGTAAGGAAGGTGTTAGCACCCTACCACGCCTGCCCAAAGGCAGTACCTTTAATTAAATATATAAAATTAATGTGGTTTTCTTTTAAAATATTTAATTTTTCCCAAAAACAAAAATAAAATAGAATGAAATATTAGGAAACAAAAAATATTTTTTGTTTTATGAACCCGACAAGATTTACCTTGGTCCTACGTATATCCATTAATGGGCAATCAGGGATCACGTAGTTCTTTTTCTAGAAAAAGGTTTGTGAGGTTGTTTACCAATTATTAAAGATTGTTTGACATTTTTCAAAAAAAAATGAAAAGGTTTAGTTTAACAAAATTGAGCTTTTGGTTTTAAATATTTTGTGTA
>NW_014542552.1:176910-183939 GCF_000741045.1 Vigna radiata var. radiata | reverse complement strand
AAAAAAAAAAAAACAAAATATAACTTGGCTTTCTACTATTTCCTCCAAGAATTCAACACTCCTAAAATACATGACAAACACTACTCAATATCAAATCTTCAGTGAAATCAAATTAAGATGCATGCATTCTTTTAATCCAGAGATTGCACAACAGATGTTACACATTATGAATAACCAATCCAATAAGCAGAAATGCACTCAAGAAAATTAACATTTCGTACCAAGCAAGTGTTTCACTCAATCACTCAAGTGTTTAAGGTGACACTCCAACTCTATATTATTCACAAGTCACAAGAAACAAAAATGCCATTCATCTCAAACAATCAATAGCTTTACATGCAAATGCCATCAAAAGGACTTTTCCAAGGCTTGTAATGAGGTTAGGCTAACAAGAAGAATTGGTTTTTCTGGAATACAAAGTCCTTGAGTTAAGAGAGCTACCATGATATTCTTTTGTTTTAATCACAACTCTCTTCCTCACCAATCTCACTCATTCCCAACTTTTTCCCCTTTTTTTTTTTTCATTGAGCTCATCTTCATGCTTTTCTTCTTTTCTTTTCTTTTTCTCATGAATTTTTCTTTTCACAACATTTGAGCTCAATGCTTCACAATTACTTTTCAATTTTCCCCCATACAACCCCAAACTTGAACCTTTTCATCGCATACAGTTAAGCTCATCCCAACTCAAGGTAAAGACTTTCAAGACAAGGGTTCACATCCTGTTTAAGGCTAAGGTTCAAAAAGGGTATAATATTTTCAAGCATTTTGGGTGAAAATTTGGCTAGAGAAGGGTTCTCAAAAATGGCCTTGATCATATGACATTCACATGCAATTCAATCAATCATCAAGATTAAGGCAATATCATTCATGTTTTCCTGTGAACAATGCATACAACAATAAAAACTCTGAAGCTCAATACCTCTCACAACATGCTTTCTCACACACAATCCATTCATACACCCTGCTTAGCATCTGTTAACAAATTGGCAAGCGTACCAAATCGTTTAAGTAATAATAAAATGGTAAGTCCAAGTATCGTTTTCCCAAGAGACTCANTTATAGCTCTTAATTTAGAGTCATCTCTGCATTTTGTGCCATGTTTTATGTGAGACCCTTATTCCTCTGTTGAATTTTCTCGTCGATGTACCGTTTGAACTGATTTCCAANGAAATCATGAAATCCTTTGGTGTCAGGATGAAAACTAAGCTTGGGTGCCAGGATGAAAATTGGACCTTTGTGCCAGGATGAAAANTGNGCTTTGGTGCCAAGATGAAAACTAGCCTTTGACAAGCTCAAAATAGATGCTTCTTTAATTGAACTTCTTATAGCTTTGGACTTTTGTTGATGTACCGATGTTTGGGCGGGAATTCGCGTGAGACCTTGTTCACACCCTTTTTGAAAATTCTTAATTTTGTCACTAATGTACTTTCCTTGAACTGATTTCACGAATTCTTGTTGAATGGTTGCAATGCCATGCTTTTCTTATGATGATGCATGCACAAAGCATGGATGTATGAATGAAAATTCATGTGAGACCTAAATATTTTATCATATTTTCGGTGTCATTTTAATTAATTCCACGACATCCTTTAAGAACAAACACGCGCCCAGTGAATCTGCCTGTGATGCTCATTATTTTCGGGAGGCATTTTGAAAATTAAGAGATGAAAAAGATTTATAATTCCAATTTAAGAGCATTCCCTATCATGGAATCATTGTGCATAGGATTTTTGGCAGAATTAACCGGCAATGGTAACTCCTCTCCGTCCATTCTTGTGAGAATAAGTGCCCCACCACCAAATGCCTTCTTTACCACATATGGGCCTTCATAACTTGGAGTTTACTTGCCCCTGTGATCCTTTTGTATTGGCAAAATTTTTCTTAGGACTAATTCTCCTTCTCGGGATTCTTTAGAGCGTATCTTCTTCCCGAATGCCCTCTTCATTCTTTGCTGGTATAAATGTTTGTGGCATGTCGTGGTCAATCTTCTTCCTCAATGAGATTAGGTTGATCGAATCGGGTTTGAACTCGATATGCTTCTTTTGATTGGGTTTCCCTTAATACTTGTAGGGATGGGATTTCTACCTCTAAGGGTAGTACTGCTTTCATTCCATATACCAAAGAAAAAGGTGTTGCCTCAGTCGACGTATGTGCCGTTGTGCAGTAACCGTGTAAAGTGAAGGTACAATCCTCTTGACATATATTTTTTTATTAGCAGCTTTGACTACCCCATGCATCTTTGGACAACGATGTGAAGTATGATTGTCAACATGCATTTGTTCATCATCGTCCTTCTTTGGTAGATACTTGCTACCCATTGGGGTATTCTGCCCCAGCTAAGAATCTCGCATCNAACTGCTTTCCAACTTCATCTTTGATGCAAAGACATTCTGGCTTGAGTGGTAACTTATGTTGAACTTTTCTTTCGTGCTGGTGCTAACTTTTACCTCTTCTCTCTCGCCCTCTTATATTAAAGATTTCAACCTTTTCTTGATGGGGTTTTATCTCATTAAATCTGGAGAGGGTTCTGGGTCAATCATAATCATCTTCCATGTTGTTGATAGGACGCTCAAAATTAGGAAAATCAACTTATTGTTTTCAAAACAATTATTGTCATATAAGTATTATTTAAGTTAAGAAAATTAAGACACGAGATGATTGAAAAAAAACGAAACAAACATCCTTTAATGTTAAACCAAATGCAAAAGAAAGTGTCAACCCGTAACGTACAAACCTCAAGGCTCCGGGAAAAGCAGTGAGGGTGATAAAAAAACAATTACAAATTTAATAAGCATCACAGGCAAATTCTTTGTCTTCCCATTCTTGGGTTTGCAAATACTTCTTCTTCTTTATCCTCGAGGCATATTTGTAGGAAACCTCTGTCAATCAGATCTTGTTTGTTAGGTACTTCCATGCTCGGCAAGGGGATTGACCTCAACACTAGGTTTGTCCTCTTGGAACTTCAACCATCCCGCATCAATTAGAGATTGTACTTTGAATTTAAGGGATGTGCACATTTCTGTCGAGTGACCGACGGCTCCCCCGTGAAAATCGCACCTCGCATTTGCATCAAAACTTTTAGGGTATGGAGGTTGTAAGGGTTTCATTGGGCGAATAGTGGCCAGACCCTTCTTAAGGAGATGAGGTAATAGTTCCGTATATGTCATAGGAATGGGAGTGAAATTTTTCTCTGGGTTCCTCTTAGGATGAGCACTTTGACCAACGTTCTAATCAGGACCCAAGCCGGCTCCAGTGCCCCAAGCATTATTCGAGGCTTGTTGTGGTTGATAATACCCTGGCGGTCGAGGTCTTGTTTGGGAACCAGACATTGTATTGTTCACATAAGGAGGGTAACTCGGGATTGGTCGATAGTTATGAGTGGGCGCATGACCTCTCCACATGGGTATTGNTGATGTTGCATGCACTCCCNTTTCCTTTTCTTTTTNCGAGTTAAAAACAAATTTCTTCGAAGTNGTGGCTTGAGACNTAATTTTCCCACTTTTCAGTCCAATCTCGATCCTTTCACCTATGATAATGATATCAGCGAAATTGGAAGACACATTTCCGATCATATGCTCATAAAAATGTGGTTGTAGTGTGCTAACAAACATTGCAACCATCTCCTTGTCATATAGAGGTGGCTCAACCTGCGCTGCCAACTCTCTCCATCGTTGCGTGTATTCCTTAAAAGACTCTTCTTCTTTCTTTGACATGTGGTGTAATTGTAACCTGTCTGGCGTGACATGCATGTTGTATTTGTACTGCCTTACAAAGGCATCCGCCAAATCTGCCCAAGGCGGATATGGGAGGATTCCATATGCGTGTACCAACTCAATGTCGCATCAGCCAAACTATCTTGGAAGAGATGAATGAGTAATTTATCATCATGAGCATAGGCAACCATTTTTCGACAATACATGGTTAAATGATTCTTAGGACATGTGTTACCCTTGTACTTTTCGAATTCCGGCACCTTGAACTTGTGCGGAATCCTCACTCCTGGGGCCAGACTCAACCTTGCCACGTCACCAAACCCGTAACTTTCAATCCCTTCTATGGCTTTCAGCCTGTCTTCAAGTGCCTCAAGTTTACTTTTCTCTTCTTCTGTGCCTGTGTGTATGGTGGCCTTAGTTGAAACATCATGTGCAACAACTGTGTAAGGAGACTTGGTTGTTTCATTCATCTTCATCTCTTTCGTGAGGATAGGCCCTTGAGTATTTATGGGAAGTACGCTATTGGTTATGGGACATGCCAAAGAAGTGTGCTCTACCTCTGAATGATTTCCAATGGGTGGTGTGTAACCTGGTGGCAAACCATACATTGGAAACGTAAATTGTGTGCCCACAGCGTTATGTACGGGAGGGTGAGCATTATCCTCGGCCTTTGCAGACGAAGTCTCCCCTGCAGTCTTCATGGCTTTCAAAGCCTCCAAAATTTGACCGACTTGATCCTTCAGTTGGCTAATATCGGCCTTTACAGTTTCACGTTCCTCTTCCCAATCTTCCATAGCTTTGGAGTTTGCTCGAGTTCTATAAGGATGCCGTGGAAGTCTCGCCGTTGTTTTTTATTTATACTGTTTTGTTAATTTGTATTAGATGAAATTGAATATGCAAAAATAATGCATGCTGAAGAAAGGCAAAAAACCCTAGTTCTTGATATCGTTATAATGGAAATTGAAAATGATGAAAGTTTTATAAGTTTATTCCATGAACTTATTAGACTAAATGGTTTTTATTTTGCCTTATTTATTTATTCATAAAAGCATGACATTTTCGTTTTTGCTTTTTTTAAAAAAAAAGACGTGACACATTTATTGTTATGTATAAAGAAAATGAAGGGAAAATGATAAAAATGTTGCTAATACATATGATGCATGAAAACATATATGCCAAATAATGATTAAAAGCCAACATGTTTTATGCTTTTAAGATAGGTCCAATGTCCTAAGGTCTAAGCAATGTATATGCAATCTAACAGGGAAGGCTTCCTAAACCTAAGATCAAGGCCACCAGAGCTATGGTCCTTTTCACAGCTTTTCCACAACAGTTGGACGCAACTAGGTGTGAAATTGCAAGTAAAGAGAACAGCCACTGGCTGGGGTTTTCACGATAGCCAAACTGGAGACAGTCCAGATGTGACACCGCTACACAACCCCTCTAATTCTATGTTGCACTCAGACCCGGGTATAGGGCCCCACTCATGATATGTACAATAGAGGGGAAATAAAATAAAATAAAATAAAAAAGGAATAAAATAAAATAAAGCAAAATAAAATAAAATAAGAAAAACCACATCAATTTTGCACATTTAATTATCAAGGCCTAATTCTCTAGCATCCCCAGTGGAGTCGCCAACTGTCGCAACCGGGATCGCGACGGGACGGCGAACCGAAAAACAAACGGGTTTAAAAAATATTTTGGGAGTCGCCACCGTAGTTTATTATGGAAAAACTATGGAAAAACCTTAAGATAAAAGCATGGTCTACGAAAAAGAGCTTTGTAAGTTCGGGAATCGGTTACGCGTAAGGAAGGTGTTAGCACCCTACCACGCCTGCCCAAAGGCAGTACCTTTAATTAAATGTATAAAATTAATGTGGTTTTCTTTTAAAATATTCAATTTTCCCCAAAAACAAAAATAAAATAAAATAAAATATTAGGAAACAAAAAATATTTTTTGTTTTATGAACNCCTATCCTTAACTACGAGTTCATACGATTCCTAGCATCCCTAATAATTAATTATGAAGCACAAGAGTGTGTATGCAACCAATCCTCATATTACCACATATACCTATGTATAGGCAATACTACCTTTGGGAGAATTTCCCCAGTTCTAGATTTCCCCGTACGTCCCCATATCGACAAAATCAAGGATCATACCACCGAATGAGTTAAACGATGTATGCATTAAGCAAAGAGGAAAACTCTAACAATTAATGAAGTAAACATATATCAATAAAAAGAATTGATTCAAATACAAGAGAGTTTAGAGGTTACATCTTTCCCCAGCAACAAATAAGATTAGTTTCCCATCGTCATGGAGAACTAGGTGAAGAATGGAATGAAAGAAATAGAAACCCTAAAAAGGAGAAAAGGAGAGCTGTCACCATCTCTAAATCTAGCCCCAAAGGGGTGAAAAGTGTGTTTCTGTGCCTAAGCCATCAAAAGATACAAACCCTAAAACGTTCTGGCCTTTAAATAGGGCATAAAAATAACATAAAACAAGCCTAAGCCCAAACAGATCATAAAAAACACAGAAAACAGGTCCAAGCCCAGCGGACCACCGCCCGACGGTTTAAGTGTGCCGCCCGGCGATTTGCCTCCACATCGCCCGGCGGCAATCGCCACCGCCTAGCGGTTTCCCTTAGGATCGTCCAACGTCAATCACCATGCCTACTCCTCGTCCTGGACCGCCCGGCGGTTTAAGTGTGCCGCTGGGCGGTACGTCGACTCTTCAAATCTTCATTTTTCTGCTCTTTTCTTGAGTCAACGACCTGTATCTTTAACCCCTTTCTTTACTTTTCTCAAATTAGCTACAAAACAATGCAAAACAAGCATAAAATCGCTAAAAACAACTTTTGACTCTCTTCAGACTAATTTATTGAGTTTTGCTTGATTCTAAGCTCATTCCGAGTAGTAAAGGGTTTAATTTGGTCCAAATTGACATATGAAAATAACTGTTTTTCAACCTTCATCAACACCCCAAACTTAGAATTTTGCTTGTCCTCAACCAAAACAAAACAAAACAACACACAAAACAAAACTTGGCTTTATACTGTTTCATTCAATGCCTCAACAATCCCAAGGTACATGACAAAACCACTCAATTCAATATCCTCAGTGAAATCCAAAATAAGATGCATGCATGNTTTNAANCCAGAGATTNNACAATNGANGTTNTACACTATGAATGATCAATCCACTAAGCAAAAATGCAGTCATGAAAATTAACAGTTCAAATCAAGCAAGTGTTTCACTCAATGACTCATGTGTTTAAGGTTACACTCCACTCTCTCACCAAAATTTCTCAT
>NW_014542552.1:163247-175178 GCF_000741045.1 Vigna radiata var. radiata | reverse complement strand
AAAATAGGGAAAGAAATGGTCTTGATTGCAAGAAAAATAAATCAAATAATATTCAAGACATTGATTGTAATTATTGTCAGAAAATATAATTCAAATTATTACCATATTAAACTAATATTTCAAAAACATTCTAAAGTGACGCGTCTTGCATTAAGGAAGATTATTTTATTATTTTCTCTTTCCTTTTTTTCTTTACCCACCATTAATTATTATTCTCTTATTATTTAATTTTGATTATTTACTTTCCCGGACGAAATTGGGTGTTGACAATGTTGATTCAAATTATTACCAAATAAAACAAAATTTCAAAAATATTCTGAAGTAATATGTCATGCATTAATATTAATTGCTTATGAGCATTTTTCCTAGAAACTCAAACCCAATTCATCACGTGCAACACCTCTCCCATTTTATTCACGTGCACCCCCTTTTTTTTTTCTTTTTTTCCTTCTTCCTTATTTCCTTTTCTTTTTTTTCTTTTTTTTTCTTTTTTTTAATTTTTATTTTTTTTCTTTTACTTTTGGCTTTTCTTTTTTTCCTTTTCTTTTCTTTTTTTTTGTTTTTTTTTGTCCCTTTTTTTCAAAATGAATATAAAAAATAAAATCAAATTAAATAATAATAAAGAAAGCTAAATCAAATACCAGATAGTAAAACAAAATAAAAAAAATGAAAAAATAAAAATAAAATAACACAATAAAAAAACAAGTCCTATTATTTAGTCACCCGGATGAAATTGGGTGTTGACACATAGTTTCTTTTAGCCAATTGATTCACTGCATCTTGCATGTTTACTTTTGTCTTGCATTTAAAAACCTAAAATTAATTTCTTCTCAAGTCTTATGCAATTGGTTTACATGAAAAGTAAGGCCTAAGAGTCCTTTGGGAAACGATACTTAGACTTACCCATTTTATATTACTTGATAACGATCTGGTACACTTGCCAGAGACTTAATAATAGCAGATGCAGTATGAACTCAAGGATGGATCACTTTAGAAAAATCAAAATATTGAGTATCTACAACGGGTAAAATTGTATCAATCTGCTGCATTATGCTTGAATTGATTGGTTGTTGTTGTTTGGTTGTATGTGCTTATTGTCAGATTGTTTGATTGATTGAATGACTCTGAAAAATTGTTTTCACGATGATTAGTCGACTACAATTTTAGTTCAATCGACTATGCACTCTGCATGTTTTAAACTCTAGTTTATAATTTCATATGACATATAGTAGTCAACTGTGTGTTTAATAAAGTTGACTTTTGATCTTCTGAACTACTGGGTCTCAAATTTGAAATTTTGTTTTGGTGCGAAAGTGAAATTAAATGATTCCCTCCAAAATTTTAACCTTGACAAATAAAAATATAACCTTGATGGTCATCAATCACTTCAAAAATCTTCACTTTCTGAACCTGAGTTCACTCAACCTATGAAAGCAAATTGTCATCTTCATTATCAATGACGTCCAGCTCAACACCGACAAGAAGAATCAAAACTATTGCTACGAAAAATACTAGACGGGTATCTGATTTGAATGGATGGATTAGTGATGACGAAGCTCAATCAAGATATCTTGATTACTGGAAGAGAAGAAGTTTGGTGACGCACAAATTTTTGAAGTTGAAATTTTTCAAAGATGAAGGGTTCTTATTTCAAAGGTGGCTGAAGCGCCAAGGTCTGAAGAAATTTGTTGAGATGGCAAACCCTTAGTATCCAGATTTGGTGAAAGTTTTCCACTGTAATTTGAAGATTGAAGACGATATTCTCTGTTATCGAGTAAAAGGCGTCGACATAAAATTGACAAATGAAGTTTGGAGTGTTATTGGTGGACTAAAGATAGGCGGAGAAAAATGTCATCTTGGGATACATGGTTTTCACAAATTCACTGAATTCCAAAATTGTTTGAGGAATGCAGATGATTGCAGAGACTACTCAAATTACAAGAGACGAGGAATGAAGAAGGATGAAAGATTAACCATTTATGTCATTGCTTATATACTTATGGCAAGAGGAGGAAATTATGCACAGGACACTATAGAAGATTTGATGCTACTGAAAGCACTGAAGGAGAACACTCGAGCGGACTAGCCAACAACTATTTCTGACAACATGCTGAAAGTAACTAAGTCAAAATTTGGAAAACTACCTTACTGTGTTTTTATCTCAAAAGTACTCATTCATTGTGGAATGGAATGCATTAGTGAATCCAGTGAACAATATCAACAAACATGCTTCATTAACAAGGCTGTTCTTCACCTGATGCACATGGTGAAAACTTCTGAAGGATGGACTTAAAAAGGTGAAGCTGTGAGGAATGATAATGCTGCATCATCCTCTAGAATCAATCAGTACAGGGCACGTAATGAGTTAGAAAAGATTGTTCTGAGCGAGTTAAAGGACATAAAAAGGAAGCTTGATGAGCAGAATGATAGGGCTCAACAAAATGAAGAAAATGTACCTTCTGAAGAAGCAAGCTCTCCTGAAGGCTCGTCTCAAGAAAGTGAGGATGAGGAAACAGAAGGAGAAGAGACTGAAGATAGTGAAAGTGATATGATCCTTCAGCATTTTGTTAATAATAAGAGAAAGAAAACTTAAATCTTGGTTCGAAAATCCTACTGTAGTTGTTATTTTTCGTTTCTTTTGTGTTTGGCTTATAATGCCATTTGCTTTTTTGTTCCTTGTTGTGTGTCTATCCAAATGTAATATCGTTTTAACAAAGAAATGAAAGATGGTTTGAATGAATTTTCAGCTGCTTAATTGTTTGATTGAAAATCCTTTGTGCTAAATGATTATTGATTCGACTGTGATAGGTGCGAAGTCGATTATGCTTGATCTATTACACATCTTTACATGTTGACTTCTTATTGATTACATTTCTTGCATAACTAAAATGCTTGATCTGTGTAGGAAAAACTTTGCTTTGGAAACTACAGGTGGAATTAAACATTATTGGCAAGCAATGTATTCGACTGTGGAAATAATTCAATCGAATCATCGTAGCAGAGTTATAAATTCCAATTCTGGAATTTGGTTATCTTTTGTTGATTGATTACTTTAGCTTAATTAATCTGCAATTTATCTCAGCTCTAATATGGTTATGCTTATCTTGATTGAGATAATATTGTGAGATTGTTGAAATTTGTATCATTGCATGATAGAATTGCATGAAATCTTATCTTTGATACAATTCCTTGCTATACAATTTATATACTTTGACTAATTGTACTACATTGTGCATCTGATCTGGTTTTGATATCTATGCATAATAACAGGAGTATTTCACTCAATCACATATTTACTCACATACCTGCATTTTAGGGGGAGTTATCTTTTACATGTGATTAAATGTGATAGGGGGAGCATCATTGCATTTCATAATATTTGCACACTTTTACTGATGCATCTCTATTTGACACATCAGCATATTATATCTAGAAGCACTCCTTTTTTGTTAATGCACAAAGGGGGAGAGAATTTATGAAAGCTTTATGAAAGGGGGAGAATGTTTTTCTGTCTCATATCTGCTTGAACTTATAACTATGTAACAAAGTTGCAGTAAAGTCTACTCCATTATTAATTCAATCGACTATACTAAAATCTTTTTACAGATTTTGAGAATCAATGTTGTGTGAGATTTTGAGAAGGAAAGAATTTCAAAATGTTCTTACATCTTGAAGTCGACTGTGTGCGCCACATATTTGACTGTATTAGTTGATTGGTTTGAAATTTTGTTATGCTCATGAACAATAACGACTATATTTTCAAAAGATAGTTGAGCATTGAATAGTAGGTCAACTGTATTAAATGAGTTTTTAATTTGTTCGACTGAATGCTACTAGTTTGATTGAGCTGTTATAACTATCATAACATAGTCGATTGTATTAATAGCTTAATCGACCGAGAGAATGTCTATTAAACAGAAATCTATAAATTGATGGAACACGAAGTTGTTCTAAGACTTTTGATGATCTAACATTTTCACATTTTGTTTCAGATTGAATTCTCAGAGATTATAGACTCCAAGAACTCATAAAGAAGACGGTGGTGATCTTTCTTGAAGGAGATTCAAAGGGAGACTGATTGTGCGCTCATTGCTTGATCACATTCTGCACATTGAGGTGTTTCTGGTTTGATCAAGAATCTGGTTTAGCATCTGTGGTGATTGTTGTGTGTACTTGTTGTGACTACAAGGGATAGACTCCTGGACTCTGGTTCACTTTAAGGATTGTTCAAAGTGGTTTTGCAGATTGCAGGAGAGGGGTTATCTAGTTTCAAGTGTTACTGTGTTGTATGCCTATATTTTGGTTAGAGGGTTAGAGAGGTGTTTTATATTTTTGACGTGGAGGTCTTCTATAAAAGCCTTGTTGTAAAAACCTTGACCATTATAGTGCATTTGCTTCCTGGGTTTGGAAGGACACTAGATGTAGGCATTGTTGGCCGAACCAGTATAAAAATCAGTGTTTGATTTCTCTATCCCTGCTCTTTTATATTCAGTCGACTGTATTATTTGCATAGTCAACTACGATTTTCCGCTGCACACATTTTTCATTACTTTCATTTCAAGAAAGACTTGAAAAGTTTTCAACTTTGTTTTAAAGATTGCAAAAAGACTTTGATTTTGAAAAGTCACCAATTCACCCCCCCCCTCTTGGTGTAAAGCGAATCCTACCTATTTTCCAACAATAAGTTCAACTAAAGTGCATGTGATTTTCCTCTTCTAAAACATATGTCATGCAATCACAAGTAATATCTCATGTAGAACGCAGTGAATTGCATCAATAAAAGAATCAACACAAACATGTTCTCAAATAATCATAATCATGAAAGTTATGAACACGTAGCATATATAACAACACATAACAACACATGTGTTATTAATTATCTTGTCATCATAAAAAACCAGAAGTACTTTGAGATTGTAAGGTTTACCTAATCTAGTGCTCCCCTTATCAACAATCTCAACAATCTCTCCCTTTTTTTTATGATGCACAACCGTGATTAATAAACAACCATGTTTGTACAAAATAGTTCATACAATCAATATGTATCAGAGCAATTGATCAAAATATATCAGAGCAAACTTTGAAATACTTAATATTCTCATTTTGATTCATAGCAAAACCATATAAACTCATATCAAAGCAAACAAATTGTATATCAGAGTTCAAAAATGAATTCAACAATGAATATCTGAACATTTTCCCAGCATTATCAAAACATTATCAATATCAGAACATTCTTCCAGCATTCTCCCCCTTTGTGCATTAGCAAAAAATGTATTATTCTTGATAACGATGTGAATATCAAACATTTTTCCAGAAATTCATTAATAAAACATATTAATTAAACCATGATGCTCCCCTTATCACAGATAATCACATGATAAAGATAAAATCTCCCCCTTAAGTGTAGGCATGTGTGAAATATCTAAAATGCCAAGCAATGCTCCCCCTGCCATTATGCATGTTTTATAATCGAAACCCAAATGCACAATGCAGTTATCAGAGAACATTTTATAGCATGTATAAGAATGTGACAGTATTGTATCAAAACAGAAATTGTGCAAACATATAAATGAAGCATGGATACAATATCAATAAATAATCTCAATATAATCTCGCAATTAATTTCAATCAATCAAGGAACAGAGATATATTGAATAAAACCAGTTAATAATATGTGATCAATAAACCGAATAACCAAATTCCAAATTATGGAACTTATAACCCCTGTAACACAGTAATCAATTTATCCATTGTTGCATTCGACTTCATTGCTCTCCTTTTGAATTGTATCATCAGTAGTTTATCCAGAAGCAATGTTCTTGCAAGACCTTTCAAGATCTTATCTAGATCAAGCATTTTAGAGTCATAATAACGCAAGAATTTATACAGATAAGAATTAAATATGCAAGTTGTATCAATGTAACAGTAAACAATAGCATAATCAATTTAATCCAACACAGAATCGATTTCAATCATATGTAAACAGATTCAATTATAAAGTCAATACTGATAGAACTAAAGCTAAAATTTTGATTTCATTAATATTCCAAAAGATGTTACAATCAGGTGTATGCTGCATTTGCATCATGTGCAGAGTAGATTTGTTGATCAGGCTTACTTTGTTGTAAGATTCACTTGACTCACCAATACAGTCCACACCCAAATGAATAAGAATCTTGATGGAAAATCCCTTAGCCATGGTCAAGCACTTTCAAGAGAGTGAAAGTCATCCCTTAGCCATGGACCACCATTAAAGCAATCATGAAGCATGGATTGAAGAATAGTGTAGGAATTTAGGTCATTGTATTAGGCATGGAGAGGATTTACTTTTATTAGTGGCCACATGGAACTCTAGGAATGGAGAGGATTGTGTTTTGTGAGTTGCAACATGTCCTCCCATCATTGGAGAGGATTTGTGGGCACTTGTCCACTCCTTAGAAGACCTCATTTTTTGTCAATAAGAGCAAAGGTATCATGCTTTTAGGGTTAGAAGGAGACACCCTGGACCTATAAATAGAGGTGTCTCCACCCTTGTATTTCATCTTGGAATTAAATAATGTTATGCTGCCAAAATATAGCCATACCCATCCTTGATAAGACTAGAACAACCCTAGTGGCCCTTCTAGTCACCTTCCTCCTTAAGGTAGCCTTACCACTCTTGGAGCCGCCAAAAACTACACCACCACCACCATATCTCCTAGAGGCTTTGATCTTCTACCCTATCCATATCTTAGCTCATCATCCTCGGACCATTTACCACCATATTTCTGCATCATTCATCAAAGGAAACACCCCTTCATGCACATCTCCTAGCTTTGGCCCAACCTAGCCAAGGAGGTTGCCATCATTTCGTATCAAGAGCTTTGGTTCTTCAAGAGCTAATTCTTTTGTTCCTTATCTATCCTGAAAAATTCCATGTTGTTGATGTTATTTCCCTACTTGTCTTGTTGTGTTTTGTTTTCCATCTATCATTTGTTCTGGCAGAAAACTGTGTCAATTTTCAAACTTAAACTACATCTAGCTCAGTTGTCCAAAAAATACGTAAAAATATTAAAATGAAAGCCCTTTGATTCTAGTTTCCATCAAAAAAAGAATCCCTTCATTTTGAGTTATGTGCAGAAAGTTATAAGTAAAACACTCAGCAAAGGTCAAAGTTGTCAGGATGATGTCATTAGCTTTTGTCAAGTTCGTTTTTGATAGTTTTGGTTACTTTTTTTTGTGAATTTTATTTTTTTTTAGTCACTCCTTGCTGTTTTATTTGGTATTATATGCTTATTTTGTGTCATTTTTATTCTTGAATCCATCCATGTTGTCTAGAGTCATGTTTAGTCCTTTGCATGTCTTTACTTTCCTGTTTAACCTTTGAAAAATCACCAAAAATACATGTTTGAGTAAATTTCGAAACTGTTTCATTTGAGTACCTTTGAGTGCTTTTTCTTTGCATACTTGAGTTCATACTTGTTTTTAGATCATCAACAAGTTCTTAGAGTTAGGTTTCAATTATGTCACTTTTTGTGTTTCATGCTATATTTGATTCTAGTAGGTTTTCTACATTTTGGTGCTACAAGCTTGTTTGAACTTGAAACTCCTGGTAACATTCCAGATTTGAAGTCTGATTTGGTGTGTATTTGTGATAAAATATTTCAAGAAAAATAAGACACAAAAGAAACAAAAGAAAAAGTAGACAAAAAGAACAAAAAGCGAAAGCAAAAAAAGTAAAAGAAAAAGCACATGTATGTACCATCTTTAACCAACTTTGTGTGAGCACTGTGATGTTGATTTGGAGTTTATTTTTTATGTCCCCAAGATGCTGTTCCAGCAGCCATGAAAAGTTTGCCTTAGTATACCATTTGATCTAGCTTGCCAAAGGACAAAAACACTTTGTGATTTTCTAGTAGTTTTTTATTTTTGTGATCGATTCTAGTGCCTTTCTTTAGGTAACTCCTTTTGTTGTGCTAACCTTTCTTTCTTAACAATTAATTGCTTGATTGTCTTCTAAAAATTCATGGTTCTTTCAAAGTAAAACTCCTTTTGAAGAGCCTTTGTTCATTTTATACCTTTTCTTACTTTTTTCCTTGGACTCCTTTTGGCTTTAGTAGTGTTAACTAGTGGTGTAGGTCTTTGGATGGTTAAAAAAACGTGAGGATCATTGGGAGGACAACCCAAAATAGTGATTAACATCCAAAGGTGAAGGAGACCTTGAAGGGAAACTTAAATTTTTGATCTAAAACACAAAACAAGAGAGTATACACTTGGTGAGAAAGAGAAATTTATGTGTATTTTCTTTGAATTGTAAAATTGTAGTTTTTTTCCTTTTTGAACTTGTAATATTTGGGCTTTTTAGGATGTGTCCTAACAGTTAAGTCCCTGGCAAATGTACCAGATCGTTATCAAGTAATATAAAACGGATAAGTCCCAATATCGTTTCCCAAAGGACTCTTAGGCCTTAACTTTCATGTAAATCAATCGCTTAAGACTTGAGAAAAGAATTAAATTTAGGTTTTGTATGCAAGACAAAATTAAACATGCAAAATGCAGTGAATCAATTGNCTAGAAGAAACTATGGATGAATGGAGTTGTTGGGGTTTACAATTTCATCTTATCCACCCTCTTATATCTACTCTTCTTATCTACTTTGCTTATTTATCATATTGTCATGCAAACTTTCTTAGTCTTCCCTAAACCCAATCTCATGGCGAAAAGAGCCTATCACTAATTACTGGCTTGCTATCTCTAGCCTCCCCTAATAACTAATAATGCATGATAAACGGAAGCAAAATACAATTGATCGACCTACCCCTATCTCTAGGCAGTATTAGCATAATCAAGGAATTCCCCAGTTCATGACATTATTGTACGTCTCCGTATCAATAAAGACAAACAACATTTACCGAATGAGATAAAAGCATTAAGCAAAGCTAAGGAACCCAACAATTGATAAAATAAGCATATGCAAGCATATAAAGAAGATAAGAATTTTAATATAAGAGAGTTTCAAAAGATTACATTGTTCCCCAACAACAAAGGGTTTAGTTCACCACGGACATGGTGAATCTAGATGAAATATAATGAAAGAATGGAAGAATAAACCCTAAATTTGGTAGATTGGATCCTAAGCATCCAAGGAACCTCCTCCAAGGTGTGTAAAACAGCTGTGGACGTCTCTGCTTGCCAAAAGATTGCTTTGGGAATCACATTGGGTCTATTTATAGACTAAAAAAGTAATAGAATTTAAGCCCAAGCCCAACAGACAACCGCTCAACGCCTAATTAAACCGCTCAGCGGTTTCCCTCTAGCCGTGCCACCGCTCAATGGTCAGTTTAACCGCTGAGCGGTTTGCCTCTAATCGCTCTAGACGCTCAGCATTGGAATTTGACGCTCAGCGTTGGAATTTGACGCTCAGCGGTGCATAGACTCTTCTTTTCTTCCTTTTTCTTCTTCTTTCTTGAGTCTAACTCCTTTCTAATTCACTTCCATCTTCAATTCTCATCAAAACCCTGCAAAACAATGCAAAAACAAGCATAATATCTCTAAAACCAAATTTTGACTCTCACATCACTCAACTAAGTGTTTTACTTGATTTTAAGCTCATTCTAAGCTATAAAGGGTGTGTTTTGATATAAAATTTAAGGATGAAAATAATGGTTTTTAGACCGTTATCACAACCCCAAACTTAGAACTTTGCTTTTCCTCAAGCAAACAAGACAAAACTTGGCTTTCCACTTTTTTCATCAAATTGTTCAACATTTTCAAAACTCATTTTTCTCATGACAAGTTATTATTCAATTCAGATTTTCAGTGGAATCATATCAAGATGCATGCATGCTTTCAATTCTATTTAGTTCACATGATCACATATTTCCCAACAAATGTTTTATTAATGAATGATCAATCCACTAAGCATAGATGTAAACATGGAATTTCTCAATTCTCACCAAGCAAGTGTTTCACTCAATCACTCAAGTGTTTAAGAGGAGATTCCAGTCTTGACTATTCACATGTCACATAAAAGAAATTGCCCTTCATCTAAAAAAATTAACCTTATCACATGAAAATGTCATCACAAGGACTTTTTCAAGGCTTATAATGAGGCTGGGCTAACAAGAAAAATTGGTTTTTCTGGAGCACAAAATCCTCGAGTTAAGAGAGCTATTTTAACATTCAAAGTTCAAGCAAAACTCTCTTTTTAACAAATCTCACTCATTCCCAACTTCTTCCCTTTTCTTTTATTTTTACATTGAGCTCATCTTTCATGCTTTTTCTTTTCTTCTTTTTCTTTTCTCATGCATTTTTCTTTTTCACCTTTGAGCTCAATGCTTCTCTTTTGCCTTTTAACTTTCCCCAAACAACCCCAATCTTGAACCTTTTCAATACATACAATTATTCTCAACCCAACTCAAGGTAATTAATTCAAAAAAGGGTTTTCATCCTGTTTAAGGTTAAGGTTCAAAAAAGGTATAGCATTAAATCACTTTGGGTGAAAATTTGGCTAAGTAAGGGCTTCCAAACATGGCCTTGATCATATGACATAAACATTCAATTCAATCAATTATAAAAACTCAGGCAATATCATTCATGATTCCCTGTGAACAGTACATATATCAGTAAATACTCTGGAGCTCAATACCTCACACAATATGCTTTCTCACACATCATTCATACACCCTGCTTAGCATCATAATCACAATTATAAATCACCACACATCTGTTCACATAGTTAGTGAACCATTCACCTGGATATCAACATGCACACAGTCTCAATCATCAACCACATTCAATCATCATCAAATAACTCATCATGCAATATCATCAAACCATCATCAGAATCAGTGTACAAGCCAAGCATAGACACAAAACTAAAGTTCACCTAATCTACAAATCCAAAGTACAAAAGAAAAAGAAATATCCCTGTCTAAGTGCTGGCATCCATTAGTAGATGCCCTATCAGTCCATGTCCTCATCTGAGTCATAATCATCACCAGCCTGTGCATCCTCAAAATCATCATCCTCCTGGTCATCATCATCTCTGCCTGGTGCTCCGGCTGCTCCAGACCCGCTGCCCTGTGCCTGCTCTAAGGCCAAGCCATCGTACTATGGAACTCGCTCGTAGTCCACCTGTGCACTGGTGGTGTGTGTAAGACCCGTATAAATAAAATAATTACTTACTTTAAGTATTTTATTTTTGTGATATTATATAATAATTTTGGTGTGAAACGTTGTTGAGAAATATTTAAGGAAGGTAGAAAAATTAAATTAATATTGATTTTTTTTATTAATTTTCGAAAAACTTGAATACGTATGTAAGTATAATTGTTTGCACTACTTTATCAGTGGATGGAGTTTGGTCTAGTGGTGATTGTGTGTGTGGATGGGAGGGTTGTGTGCTTGGTCTCAAGTTCAAACCCTTCCAAGACCAAAATGATTCTTAGCACTTTTGAATTTTCCACCTTGGCATGTGGGTCCCACCATGAGGTAAGAAAGGTTGCACCATGTATTGCTTTTAGTTCATTTTATATGTTTCATTTTGAATGGTTGAAAAGTCAAACTTAAAGCAAAAGTTGGGTGCCTTAGTGAAACGATCCAGAGGAGGAGAGTTGCCTTCCGATCTTCCAAAGTTCTTAGGTTTTCAAAAGTCACGGCTAAGACACCAAGGTTGGGTGGCTCTTCCTTTTCTCTCACAAAGTTGGTTTTTCTACAATGAAGTGTATCTCTCCACTCAATCTCACGACTCTCTCTCTCCATGTTTCATTTCAAAAATGCTTGAATTACAACCTCACTAACTTAAACTTTCACACTTGGCGAAAACCTAAGAACTTTGGAAGATAGCTTGGAACTAGAGGTAAGGGGTTTAACTTGGGATATAATATGGTGTATGATGGGTAGAAGGTAACATGATAATATTGATGCATGCTTTCTTTCTTTTGTGTT
>NW_014542552.1:120995-162997 GCF_000741045.1 Vigna radiata var. radiata | reverse complement strand
TTTTGGTAGTTATGGGTATTCCTTGAACTTTATATGTTGGCTTTTCAAAAAGTGTTGTTGTTAAAATGGGTATACATGTTTTGGGCACTTTGGGGTCATGTATGTGTATGAAAAAGTTTTATGGGTACACTTAAAATCATGTTATATTGTGTGCATCTTGTTTCCTTATTACCATGTATGAATTATANTATTTTTGTGGGATGCTTATCTACACTCTTTGACCAAGAGTGTGGGTAGGAGGGTATTGAGAGTTCTCTCCCATTGTTGGAAGAGAAAAGAGTGAGTTATGAATATGAGAGGAGTGAAAGTGATGTTTTTGTGAGATGGGGTATATGGGGTTGATGAAAGTAGTGAAGAAAGAAGAAGCTTGATGTCATTGGAGGAAAAAGAACATGAAGGAAGAATTATGGAAGTGGAAGGAAGAGATGGGCACACTACAAATCACATAGCAAAGGCAATNAGAAAAGAGAAGGAAGGGTGGAGTCTCGGTTAACGTGAGAGAAGAGTAGAAGAAAGGTGGTTTTTGAGTTTTAGTTGAGAAAGAAAAAGTGAAGAGTGAAAGGAGGTGTGTGTATGTGTTTNCCGTGAGTTGAGTGGGAGAAAGGTGAGTTAAAATGGGTGTTGAAAANTCAAAGGTAATGAAGAAAAATGGAATTAGAGTGTGTGTGCATGGTTTTGACGTAAGAAAGTGAAGAGAGAAAATCAAAATGAAATAAGGAGTGTGTGAGGTATGGTGTGGGGCCNTAAACTTTTTGGTAAGAGANAGAAGAATGANATTGTAATTTGGTGTGTGTGTAGTTTCAACCTAAGGGAATTGTGCAAGTGAGAGAAATGTTAACTTTGACCATTAGAATAGATAGTAAAAGTGGTGTGGGGTCCACGGTCTTTGAGAGAGAAAGATGGAAAAAGTGAAACTTTGGGTTTTAATTGAAAATAAAAGAGAAAGAGAGAAAGGGGAGAAAAGTGGTTAGTAAAAGTAGAAAAGTAGGAAAAAGGGAGAGAGAAAGAGAGTTTTTGGTGAGAAAAGTTATTTCAAATGGGGTCCACTTGGAGAGAGTAAAATAAAGTTTGAGTTTAAAATTAAAAAGATTAATGGGGTCCACTTGGGTTAGTAAATTTAAGAGAGGGGGTGTATTTAAAATAAAAAGGGTTACATGAAAAGTGTGTTTTATTATGTGTTGTGATTTTAGTAAAATCGGGGGTGCACTAGAAATATTGGTTCTAGTGAAATGAGAGGGTGAGATTAATAATTTAACGGGGGTGCGCAAGTAGAAAAATAATTAAATCTATTTTTATTGTGAAAAATTGATTGATTTAATTATTTGCGTATTATTAACTAATTGTTGGTCAATGAATTTGGTTGACTTTGAATATGCGAGTGATATGTGTATGGTTGTGATGGTGAAGTTGTGAAAGCAAGTGTTCTGTCATTTCCTTAGAATTCTTGTCGAACCGGTGGTGTTCGTATTGCGATACGATAGTGTGTTGAGTTCTCTGCGGAGACTGAGATTCGAGTGTCACCCTATCCTCATGCGTGGGGATTAGAGAGGGTTGGATGTCTCGCCCAATGACTTCAGCTCGTGTGAGTATAGTGCTCGGTGGGTGCGCCTAACCGAAGTTTTTACTCGTAATTCCTTGAGGAGTCAGGGAGATAGGCCTGAAGTTGCGATGCAAGGCGACTCGAATCGCCTTGTTTTGCGAAACAGGTTTGGTACGACAAAATTCAAGGAAACAANAGAAGCTTGTGTAAATGATTTGGGTTGTGAGTTTAATACGGTGATGTATTGTAATGTTATGACTACGATAGTCTGGATGGTGATGATTTGAGTTATGAGTTGAATATTGAGATGTGTTGTGATGTTATGATTATATTAGTCTGTATTGTGATGTTATGACTATTTTAGTCTGNGTTGTGATGGTATGATGTTAAATCGTATACTATGTTATGTTCTTAGTTACTTACCCTTTCCTTTTGTGGTTGTGGTTCCACCTGCAATGATCGTCCTTGGACGGGAGTAGATGGCGTTGTAGATAAGGAAGGGCAGGAGTAGCGCGACGAGAGATATGGGATTAGTTGTTTGCAATTTTATTATGTTTAAAGTATTTTTCTATACTTTTGAATAATGGATTTTAATAATTGTAAGTTTTGAATAATATATTGTAATACGTTCGAACGTTTGATGTTTTGTTTGCTTCCGTGATTTTATATAAATGTTATAAGCGACGACATTTAAATTTAAGATAAAATTGGTGTAAATTTCGGATTTTATTTTTTTTCAAGTGGCACTCCGTTAGGGGTGTTACAGTGTGTCATACAATCCTATAATCATCTCTGCAGTAGCTACATGCCCTCTGCGGAGAAACTCCATCCTAGTCTCCATAATGGACATATACATGTCCCTCATCTGGAAAGGCTCAGCGTGTTGTGTCGATGCATCTACAGGCTCATCCTCAAACTGAGTTGTTGCTCTCCTAGGACATCTCCTAGGAACTGCTCCGGCTGGCTCATCACCTCCACAAAACTGACGATGATAGGAGGCATTTATAGCCCTCCTCGGCCTCTCATAAGGTGGAACTACAGTGTCCACCCCAGCCTGCTGCCATAAGTATGTAATCAGGGTCGGATGTCCCAGCGGTGTCCTGCTACTAACAGCGGTAGCGCAGCCCTGAATCTCGTTGGCAATGATCTCACCAACGTTAACATCCATCTGCCTTAACATGTAGTAGATGTTAAGAGAATCTGATGCATGGTAATGTCGGAGACATGGGAGCACGACTGTATGTTGGCATGAGTGAATGCCATCCAATACTTCGCCAGGGGAGTCAAGTCTACCCAAATGATGTTGATTGGCGCTCCATTAGGGTTCCTTTGAAAGTGTCTCCCAAGGACACACATCGCCCTCTCGATGTCCTTATAGTCCATATATTCCCCTATGAAAGCAGCATACCTACACTACTCTTTTGGCCACTCAGTACCCAGAAAGTTGTTGATGGTGTGGGGGTCATACCTGATGATCTGCCCCCTCACATAGCTCATGTACCTCCCAGCTGACACTCCTCCTCTAGGCAAGGCGTTCGCATGGAATTCCTTCACCAGCTCAATGCTAGCCGGTGCAGGATAAGTGGTCAATCTCTTTGTCTCGCCTCTCGATCTCCAGTCCAAACTCAGGTGCCAAGTCTGGAATATACATGGCCTTCCTCTCCATAGATATTCGCCTCTCTTGTACAGTCACGTAGTGTTCCTCATTCTTCTTAGAAAGGAACCGAGAAGAATAAAATCTTCTTGGCCTTTCTGGCTCCTTTCTCTTGTTGCCCATGGTCTTTACTCTCCTTGAGGATGACATTCCTATATCAAATAAATTCAATAACATCATAGAAATTCATCATTAGAGGTTAGTAATTCATCAATTAAATTTCCAGAACAACGTAGTCTAGTACTGAGGGAAAAACAGGGCCTCTCAACGTCCAAGCATCACAAAAATCAAAACCTAAAAACCTGATAAATTCTGCTCAGCGGTCAGGCAGACCGGTCAATGGTTTCGACTAGGGTTTCTCCAAAAACCTTCTTCCAAAGGTCCTAATCTCCACTTTAACACTAATTTCACCATTCCAGACCAATTTCATGCAATTCAATCAGTTCAAACAGTTTCTATTTCATTAAATTATGCATAGAAATCAAAAGCCCTAATTTATCATGTTCCAACACATCTTCTTCATCAAATTCCAATTACAAACCCTAAGAATGAAATTGCACAACTTACTTGAGTGGAAATCTTAGATGCTTGCTAAACTTGCTCCTAATTGATGATGAATGCCTCTCCAATGCACAACCCTCAAAAAAACCCCAAACTTTGACAAGATAATGGTAGGAAAAATGAGATTTTTGTGAGTGGGTGATGAGAAAAGTGAGGAAAGCTCTTTAGAAAGCTCTTGAAAGTGAAAGAGAAGTGTTAGGGCTTAAGGAGACCGCTTGGGCGAACTGCAAAGAAGAGGTTTTAAAGTGCACAAACCTAAAAACGCTCAGCTTTAAACAAACCCGAGCCAGGTTTGCGCCGCCACCGCTCAGCGGTCAAATGGACCGCTTAGCGGTGGGCGGTAATTTTCTTTCCCTCTTCTTTGCTTGCTTTTGAGCAATCTAACCTTGTAGCACTTAATTTCGACCTTCAATGTTTCAATCACATGCCTTTCCCCTTTCAAATGCAACATTTAAACATGCAATGCACTTAACACAGAGTTAAAAACAAAAATAATCAACCGGGTTGCCTCCCAGGTAGCGCTTGTTTAACGTCACGAACCTGACCCAAACCTGTCTAGCATTCATCAGTAAGTGCCTCCCAACACCTCTCAGCAGGTGTGCTTACGTGTATCCTTCAGTAGATACATATAAAATTTTAGCATCCCTCAATAGATGCTACCCAAAAATGTTTAAAAATCCAAGGAATTACAAGCCCAAATTAAAATAAACCTAAAACTAAAAATATTTTACAACAATTGGGATTTAATAAGATAACATCATGTCTTCCCATCCCGGTTGGGGTCTTCATCTACCCAACTCATCAACTGCCTTCTGTCCACTCTTCTGATTGCTTTGGAGTATGGTCTTCTAATCTCCTCTACTTCACCTTCTTTAATCTTTTTCACAATCCACTTCCTATTCTTGAATCTTACTTGTGAACCACGTGGAAGTGATGTATCCTCTGAGTGGATTGTTCCTCCTTTATCAACCTTTTCATCTTTAGGTACCTGCAAAACATTACCACTGTCAGTGTCAGTACCTGTTGTGCTATCTTCAGATGCAGCTTCTCTTCTATATTTGGCTCTCTTTCTTCTTCTCATTCTGTTTTCTTTAGAGCCACTATATGTTAACACCTGGTCTTAGTTTCTTAACATCATTCTCTCGTCATGGATACGTATCACCATTTTAGAAGTCCTCATAAAAGGTCTTCCCAAAATCAATGAAATTCTTCCATCATTCTCCATATCCACAACTACAAAATCAACCAAGAACTCCAACTGCTGAATACGGACAATTGCATCCTCCACCCTGCCAACTGGCTTCTTAATAGAACCATCTACAACTGTTAGAGAAATATCAGATGGTTTTAGTACTAGCCCTTTAATTTTCTTCAGATAACTCAAGGGCATCATATTAATGCTCAATCCAGAGTTTATCATAGCTCTTCCTATATCCACATCATTTATAACACATGGAAGATTCAACCACCCTGGATCCTTCATTTTAGGTGGATGATGTTTCTTTCTTGGCTACACAAGCACTTCCTGTTCTTCTTCATCTGCATCTAAATTTATCACCTCTCCAAGAAAATAATTAATTTTCTTAGAGTAAACAGGAATTTGAGGATGGTTTTCATTTAAAGGAACAATAGTCACCTGATTAAAAATTTCTCTAATTTACCCATTGTGACCATCTCTTCTTTCCTCATTTTCTTTCTCATTTTTTTTCAAACCTCTCCTCTTCTTTCTCTTCTTCACCACTCTTAATCTCATCACTCTTACTCGTCTCTTCACCTTCCTCATCACTACTTTCTATCTCAATAACTTCCTCCTCTGCTTTTCTTTTCTCCCTTGTTACAACAACATGACACTCCTCCTTAGGATTACCATTAGTATTCACCCTGAGTTGATTATTTTCTATGGTCTCAGCCCTCTTTGACAGTTGACCAAGTTGCATCTCCAAAGATCTGAAGTTGGCTTGGTTACTTGCATGTTGAGACTCATAAACCTTCATGAATTTATCAAATCTATCAGTAAAGTC
The DNA here is from genome assembly GCF_000741045.1 of Vigna radiata var. radiata. Classification (NCBI taxonomy): domain Eukaryota; kingdom Viridiplantae; phylum Streptophyta; class Magnoliopsida; order Fabales; family Fabaceae; genus Vigna; species Vigna radiata. The sequence goes on along the minus strand of NW_014542552.1, from coordinate 157,221 downwards.
TCTAACAGTCTCTGTCAAATGATTTACTTGCTACCACAAAGGTAATGGTTGTTGTTCTATGGTTATTCCATGGTTGCCCAATACTAGGATGGTTCTTCCAACCTTGGCTAGAGTTGCCTTGGTTGAAGTTCCCCTGCCTATACTGGAACTGATTCCCCATATAATTTGCTTCCTGTTGCATATTTTTTGGCATAACACATTGACCATTAATATGGTCACCACCACAGAAATCACAAAGTTGTCGCGTTTGGGAGACATTATGAATCTTCTTAGGAAGTTGAGATAAGATCTTTGTCAAATTCTCTATCTTTTGAGTCAGAAGATGATTCTGAGCTAACATAGCATCATCTACAGGCAAGTGCAAAACTCCTCTCTTCTGAACAGGTGCGCCCCTTTAACTGTAAGTTTCCTGCTCATTATCAACCATACTCTCAATCAGGTAATAGGCTTCATCTTCAGTCTTCCTCTTAATGTCACCTCCAGCTGAGGCATCAAGCATCATCTTAGACTGCATGTTCAGACCACCTAGGTAAGCAAGAGCTATAGTGGTCTTGTCAAAACCGTGGATTGATCTCTTCCTCAATAAGCCCTTGAATCTTTCCTAGGCTTGACCAAGAGTCTCCTCCATGCTCTGTTTGAATGATGATATCTCCAGCCTTCCCTGAGTGACTTTGGACTATGAAAAATATTTATTGACAAACTTAGTTGTCACAGTCTCCCATGTAGTAAATGTTCCTTCAGGAAAGGAATTAAGCCACATCATAGCATTTCCTCCCAATGAGAATGGAAACAAGTTAAGCTTTACTCGTTCATCTAGCACATCCGTCATCTTCACAGCGTTGCAAATTTCACTAAACATTGTCAAATGATCATATGGGTTCTCATTTGACAAATCGTGAAACTGGTTGCTTTGCACCAGATGGATAAGCGCTAGATTCATCACCATGTTAGTCGTATGGTCTGTTGGCATGGCTATGCTGTTAAAGTGGAAAGGGCCAACAACATTAGATTGATCTGCTAAAGTGCGTCTAGGAGGAGGTTGCTCAGCTGTCCTCTCCTCTGCTCTTTGTTCTGGTGAAGGTACTAATAATCTATCAGGAGAAGGAAACAAATCCCTAGATGGGCGTCAGACTCTCCTTCCCTTTGTTTCACTTAAGCCTTCAAGAAGAGGTTGTGTATTTTTCTTGCTCCTAGTATGTCTAGTCTCCTGCATGCACAAGAAACACAAACCGTAATAGCACTTTTATATAATAACAAAAAAAAACAAAAACAAAAACAAAATATATACAATCAAGTCAAATTTAATCAATTTACACTACTAGATAAGTTAAACCACGAGTCCCCGGCAACGGCGCCAAAAACTTGTTAAGTCCCTGGCAAGTGTACCAGATCGTTATCAAGTAATATAAAACGGGTAAGTTCGAGTATCGTTTCCCAAAGTACTCTTAGGCCTTAACTTTCATGTAAACCAATCGCTTAAGACTTGGGAAAAGAATTAAATTTAGGTTTTGTATGCAAGACAAAATTAAACATGCAAAATGCAGTGAATCAATTGGCTAGAAGAAACTATGGATGAATGGAGTTGTTGGGGTTTACAATTTCATCTTATCCACCCTCTTATATCTACTCTTCTTATCTACTTTGCATATTTATCATATTGTCATGCAAACTTTCTTAGTCTACCCTAAACCCAATCTCTTGGTGAAAAAAGCCAATTACTAATTATCAGCTTGCTATCTCTAGCCTCCCCTAGTAACTAATAATGCATGATAAACGGAAGCAAAATACAATTGATCGTCCTACCCCTATCTCTAGGCGGTATTAGCATAATCAAGGAATTCCCCAGTTCATGACATTATTGTACGTCTCCGTATAAATAAAGACAAACAACATTTACCGAATGAGATAAAAGCATTAAGCAAAGGTAAGGAACCCAACAATTGATAAAATAAGCATATGCAAGCATATAAAGAAGATAAGAATTTTGATATAAGAGAGTTTCAAAAGATTTCATTGTTCCCCAACAACAAAGGGTTTAGTTCACCACAGACATGGTGAATCTAGATGAAATATAATGAAATAATGGAAGAATAAACCTTAAATTGGGTAGATTGGATCCTAAGAATCCAAGGAACATCCTCCAAGGTGTGTAAAACAGCTCTGGACGTCTCTGCCTACCAAAAGATTGCTTTGGGAATCGCACTGGGTCTATTTATAGACTAAAAAAGTAACAGAATTTAAGCCCAAGCCTAACAGACAACTGCTCAACGCCTAATTAAACCGCTCAGCGGTTTCCCTCTAGCCGTGCCATCGCTCAACGGTCAGTTTAACCGCTGAGCGGTTTGCCTTTAGTCGCTCTGGACGCTCAGCATTGGAATTTGACGCTCAGTGTTGGAATTTGACGCTCAGCGGTGCATAGACTCTTCTTTTCTTCCTTTTTCTTCTTTTTTCTTGAGTCTAAGTCCTTCCTAATTCACTTCTATCTTCAATTCTCATCAAAACCCTGCAAAACAATGCAAAAACAAGCATAATATCTCTAAAACCAACTTTTGACTCTCACATGACTCAACTAAGTGTTTTACTTGATTTTAAGCTCATTCTAAACTATAAAGGGTTTGTTTTGATATCAAATTTAAGCATGAAAAGAACGGTTTTTAGACCGTTATTATTAACAAGAACATTGGAATTTGATTAATATTGCGTTTTGTAATTGGTAAGTGTGAGGGAACCAAAGTTTCTTCTAACTTCACCATTAGGCCGCATAGATTAGCTTTAATTGCTTTCTTTAATTATGATAGTTTAATGTGTGTCAACTTTAATTTCAAGTTTAAATCCCTTTGAGAAGTTTGGTACAAGAGAACTTGAGGTAAGCTTTGGCTAGGAAAGACTTGGTTTTTAAGCAATCCATAGTGATTCACCTCTCTTTCTTGGAAGTGAACTTAAGCTTCTCTTGTCTCCTTAAGTCTCTTAAGGAATTTTATTTGAAATACTAAGTTTGTTTGCTTAAGCCATTTTGAAAATCTTAAAAATATCTAGGATTATTTGTGAAAACTGTTTTGCAAAATTCTTTTAAAACACATGAGTTTTTATAGTAGCTTGCATCTAAGTCATGGTGAGGTTGAGCTACATTCTAAAGTTAAGAGTGACCTTCCATTCTCTGGTGAGAATACTAGTGCATTATCATACATTGCATGGGAAAGAATAGAAGAACTTCACCCTTTTCTAGTTAGGCATGGTAAATATCATATACTTAGTTTATGCATCTCTATGCTTGTAGGACATGCAAGTGAATGGTGGAATCAAAGACAATCTAAGGTTGAGAAAGGTAGAAAATCTCCAATTAAAGATTGGTGTGACTTGAGAGCATGCATGAGAAGAAAATTTGTTGCTTCTTCCCTTGTAATAAACCAAGAGAAAATATGTGAGATGAGAGAGGTAGAAAAGAAAGAAAGAGTTGAAAGAAAACAATATGTTGCAACCTTAGAAGAAGAGCTTAGAATCCTTAATGAAAAACAATAAAAAGTCCAAAAGGATTTAAGGAAGATTAAGAAAAGAAGAGAGGAAGACAAAAGAAGGAAGAAAGAACAAATAGAGAATGAGGAGCATGAGAAAAGAGAGAAAGAGGAGCAAGTAAGAAGAGAGAGAAAGGAGGAGGAAAAAAAGAAGAGACTATGAAGAGAAAAAGATAAAAGAAAGGAATGAGAAAGAAAAGAGAGAAAAAGAATAGATTGAGATAAGAAAAGAAGAGAAAGAGTTACTAAAGCCCCCTACCACTCCTACAATTAAGGTTGAGACTAAGATGATGAAAGGAGTTTTCCTATCCTTGAACTTTTCTCAATACATCCAACCATCTTTCACAACTCTAACTTTTACTTTTGAAAAATTTTCAACTTCTTTTTCACCTCTCACTATTTTTAACTCCTCATATTTTCCAAATCAAACTTTGAGTTAATTTTACCTTCTAGGATACAATTAACTCAGTAAAAACAAACAATTCTGTGGAGTAGACCTTCAAGTTTTCAAGTAAATTCTTTTAAAATTAACATAAGGTGCTGGAAAACAGGTAGGCTTCGTTTTAACACCAAGAGGGGGTGAATTGGTGGGTTTTCAAAATCAGAGTCTTTTCGCAATCTTTGATTCAAAGTACAAAACTTTACAAACTTTCTTGAATTGCAAGTGATTGAAAATTGTGTGCAGCGGAAAATTAAAGTAGACTATGTGAATTGTAAACTCGACTAAATGTAAAAAGGTAGGGATAGAGAATTCAAACGCAGGTTTTTATACTGGTTCGGCCTCAATGCCTACATACAGTGTCCTTCCAATACCAGGAAGCAAATGCACTATAGTGGTCAAGGTTTTTACAACAAGGCTTTTATAAAAGACCTCCACGTCAAAAATATAAAACACCTATCTAACCCTCTAACCAAAATATAGGCAAACCACACAGCAAGACTAGCAGCAAGATGTCCCCTCTCCTACAATCTGCAACCCACTTTGAACTATCTTCAAAGTGTACCAAACTCCATGAGTCCAACCCTTGTAGTCACAACAGGTAACACAGCAATCATCAAGATGCCAACAAGAATCTTGATCAACCCAGAAGCACCTCAATTGTGCAGATTTTGATTATGCAGTAAGCACAACCTCAATCTCCTTCAAAAACTCTTCCAAGCAAGATCATCACCGTCTTCTTGATGAGTTCTTAGAGCTCTAAATCTCAAAGAATCAATCTGAAACAGAATATGAAATTTTTAGTTCGTCAAAATTCTTTGAGAATGATCATGTCTCGTCTATTTATAGAAATCTATAAATTAGATACTCCTACAATCGATTATGCTAATAATTTAGTGAATTGTCCTATAACAGTTATAACAAATCAGTCCACATAGTAGTAGTCCAATCAAACAAATTAATACCTCATTTATTATAGTTGACTTTCATGTAATGCTCCACTAACTTTTAAAAATATAGTCGTTACTGTGCATGAGCATAACAGAATTTCAAATCAAACAACTAATACAGTCGAATGCATGATAACGGTTTAAAACACCAGTAGTTGTTATGTAATTTTGATACTAAAAGCACCATTTTTCACTTAAAAACTTGCTTGGACTCATGTGTTTTTAATAAAATGTATGAATAAGAGAGTTGAGGTTTATTTCAATGGTTTTCTAACAAATTCCCCTTGTTTTCACAAAGATTGAAGTAATACTGGAAGAAGAAGTGAAAAGCCAAGAAGATAGAGCTCAAAAGGGGTCAAAAAGACACCAAGAGGAGGGAAAAGGCGAAGCCCGAGCGATAAGGAACGAAAAACAGCGAGATCACCATCATCGTTGGTCGCCCAGGCAGTGGCCCCGACGCCCGAGCGGTGGACGTTCGAAGCCTGGGCATCCAAATCTGACGCCAGGCCTTACATAAGCCTCAATTCTCGCCCGAGCGAGCTCCCTACGACGCTTGGGCAAGATTTCACCTGGATCAGGCCTTGTTTCTGCTCTGTTTTGATTCTTTCAGACTGGGCCGCACTTTGGGACGCGTTTGACATTATTTAAAGGACCCAGGTGATCTAGGTTTTGCATCCCTGGTAGAGAAGAGCATAGCAATACACTCTTAGCCAATTCTTAGTCTTTCATTCTTTTCTTTCTTCCATTATTCATAGAGTTCCCCCAAGTCTATGGTGAACTAATTTCAATTTGTTGTTGGGGAATGATGTAACCTTGTAAACTCTCATGTATTTGAATTGATTCTTAATTTCATATGTTTTTTTCATTAATTGCTTATACAATAGCATGATCTGTGAGTTGCATGAGTGCCGACAGGTTCCTTTCAATTCAGGTCCTTGTTGAATTACTCCTAAGGGTTATATTGCTCAGACATGAGGGTATGAGTCTTAGCCGTCTTAACCTCTTGATCTTCACATCTTTTTCCCAAGAATGCTAGGAATTGTATGCACTAGTAATTAGGGACAGGCTTATTTACCGAGGGATCGGGTTTAAGTCTTTTAGTGAGGGACGTTGGCATTAATGCAAAAAGAAGAATTCTTATATACATGAGAGGGAACTTGGTGAAATCTAACCCCAACAACATATCCATCTCATATTAATGAACTCTGTTCATCTTTGTGCTCTATTGCCATTGATCAATTTTATTTTGCTTTATTTTATTATTTTTGCAATACAAACCCATGATCTCTTTTATTCTAAGTCTTGATTAATCTTGTTTTCACACAACTGTTCAGAACAGAGAGTCCTTCGGGACACGATACTTGGTCTTACCATTTTATATTACTTGTGTGACTCGGTACACTTGCCGATTTGCCCCAACAATGCATGGCGCACACAATTGACTTCAACATGACAAATCATTTTGAAATTCTTTTAAATGCAAAATCTCTCACATAGCATTGTATCTGAAAATCTGTACAAAATCTTTAGTCACAATCGATTCAATTACTAATTAAGTCAACTTTAACTATCATCTTTGCCAAATAGTTTAAGTTCACAAGAGTGCATGTGGTTTTCTTCTTTCAAAACATGTGCAATGCAACCAGATATGATGTAACATATACAAGCTCAGTAAATGTGCATTCACATATCAGTATAAACATAAAAACATGTTCAACAAGATATAAATCAATAAACAGCAGAACATGTAACACATCAACAACATATGTGTTATTAAAAATGTGTTGTCATCATAAAAAACCAGAGTGATATAGATATTGTGTTGTCAACAATCTCAACATAAGGTCTTCTTTAAATCTTTCATCTAGATACATGTTGTTTGTGGCTCATAAGATTATGGGTTTTGTGTTTGATGACACTGTTGAGATTGTTGACAACACAATTTCTATATCAATCTAGTTTTTTATGATGACAACACATTGCTTAATAACAAGTACATGTCGTTGTTGCATTACATGTTCTTATGCTGATTAAACTGTAATATATGTTGAACATGTGTGTGTGTGTATGTATTGTGTTACATGTTCTTATGTTGATTGATTGATATGTTTCTGGAACATGTGTATATGCTTTAATGTGTTGTGTGCTATGCATCATTTCATATGTTTTACTGCACATATTTTAAAGCAAGAAATCACAAGCACTTTTATGAACTTATTCTTATGCTACAAAGTTCTAGTATAGTCGACTACATCACTAATGAATTCGACTATGCTAAAACCTTTGTACAAATTTTGAGAATCAGTGCTATGTGCTATTTTGAGAAGAAAAGAATTTCAAAGTGTTTGACATTGTGATAGTCGACATTTTGTTTTAGATATTCGACTGTATCTGTTGTTTGATTTGGAATTTTGTTATGCTTTTGCACTCTAACGGCTATATTTTTAAAAGTTATTTGAGCATTGATTACTTGGTCAACTGTATTGAATGTTTTCTGTTATTTTTTGACCATAGGCTACTAAGTTGACTAAACTGTTATAACTGTATAGTACAGTCGACTGAATTAGTAGCACATTCGACTGAGAATCTGACTGATTAACACAAATCTATAAATAGACTGAACACAAGTTTGTTCGAAGACTTTTGATGATCTGACAATTTCATTTTTGTTTCAGATTTCTCTTTACTCCAAGAATTCTCCAAGAAGGCGGTGGTGATCTTTCTTAAAAAAGATTCAAAGAGGAGATTCAATTGTGCATTCATTGGTTGATCAACATCTGCACAAGAAGGTGTTTTTGTGATTGATCGTGTAGGCTTGGCATCCTGTGAAGACTGCTGGAATTGGACCTGTGTGATACAGGGGGATAGTTCACTTTGAGGATTATTCAAAGTGGTGTTGCAAATAGCAGAATAGGGGATTCTTGTTGCAAGTTTGATTGTGTTGTGCAGCTATATTTTGGTTTTGGGTTAGATAGGAGATTTATATTTTTGACGTGGAGGTCTTCTATAAATTCCTTGTTGTAAAAACCGCAACCATTATAGTGCATTTGCTTCCTAGGATGAAAGGACATTGGATGTAGGCTTTGTTGGTCGAACCAGTATAAAAATTTGTGTTTGCATTTCTCTATCCCTTATCTTTTACATTCCAATCGACTTTATACTTTACGCAGCCAACTATGTAATTTCCGCTGCATACATATTCTGATTGCTTGCAGTTCAAGAAATTTCAAAAAGCTTTATACTTTGATATCAAGATTGCAAAAAGAAAGTGTTTTTGAAACAACACCAATTCACTCCCCCCCCCCAGCCCCTCCTCTTGGTGAAATAAGCCAACATGTTTTCCAACAGACACTTGCATATGGATCTTTGATCCTGGTGGAAAGATACACAAATTAACCAATAATAAGAAAAATATTTTTGTCATAAAAGAACAAGAAGATTTGAGGATAAATCATTTTCAAAAGGGAGGGTATAATGGCATATCCCTAAAAAATTAACTCTTGTGTTGGAATGCATAGTCTTTCAAACATATACATCCAACACAAGACAAATAAAAGCTTCAAAGATGCTCTTACTCTTCAAGACATTGATCATTCATTTGATTTAAGGTTTATCATTGTGGAGCTATATTCTTCATTTACTCACTATTATAACATGTGTTATAACTTGGTGGAGAAACACACAAAACTCCAAAGAAGATAAGGAAGTTTGCTTTGTTCCATGTTGAAGATTTGAGGGCAAATCCTTTTCAAGAGGGAGGGAATGATGGAAAATCCCTTAGCCATGGTCAAACACTTTCAAAAGAGTGAAAGTCATCCTTAAAAATAGTGTCAACTCTATCTTACAACCATTCAAACATGAAAATAAACTTGAAAAATTTATCATAAATGAAAGTGTAATAGGTGCATGTCCCTTATGTGTGTTCATCTTTAAGTGCTCAATTTATTATTGTAAAGAAATTTTCACAAGGTATTTGTATTGTAATTTTGACATTATAATCCTTGAATCTTGATGTGCAACCTCATTGGATTTAGCTTGAGTGTTTCTCAAGTCGTCATATTTCCTTTATTCTTATGTTTAATTTATAAACATAAATTAAATGCAAAATATTTATAATATATAATATATATCACATAGTATCATGGGTAAACATTCTAATCAATTAAGGTTTCACTATAATCAAATAATAATTAAGGTTCCACTATAATCAAATAATAATGATTATTCCTTCTCATTTTTTTCTTAAGTCTAAGAACTCCAAATATTGTTTATTGTCACTTGTGGATAAAAAAAATAAGAGAAGAATATTAAGAAAGAGGTGTTTTGGACAGATATACAATAAATATTTATGAGAAAAGTATTACTACATAGAGTGAAAGATATAATAATGTTTCTCTCCTACTAATACAAACAACCACTAAAGCGTGAATATAAACTTGAGAAGTTTATCAGAGAGACTTTAAAAGTTGTATCATGAGAGTGTAATAGATGTATATGTCCCTACATGCGTTCTTGTCTTAAGTTCTAAAATTATTACTATTGTAAAACAATTTTCACAAGATACTTGTGTTGTAATTAGATTTAGCTTGAGCGCGGTCATATTTCCTTTGTTCTTATGTTTAATTTAAAAACATAAACTAGATGCATATATATCACATTTAATATATGTCTTTCCTTTCCTTCCTTTACTATCATGGGGTAAATAATCATTTATAAAAGGAGTCCTTGTTAAATAATCATTCAAATATAGTTAGTTTGTATATAGAAAGTTTGGGAATTAATGATTATTTAAACAATTGATTAAAACAAGTAATGCAATTACTACTTATAGTTAATTTTATAAGTAAAAATAATTCAATTTCTTTGTAAATGGTTTTTTTTATTATTATTAAATATGTTATGAACATTAGATCTTCTAATAGAAGGTTCTATGAACATATATCATAACAAAAAAATATCATTTCATACAACAAAATTACTTATTATTAATGGTAAAATTTTTGTTGTTGCACTACCAAAACAGATGATTTGCAATCAAGATCTGGAGAAGCAAGAAAATCACCTATGACACCTAACTCTGGAAACTCACTCCATTCTTGAAGACTTTTTGTTTGAGGACAATCAATACCATGGCGTCTCCCAACTATAAAAAAGTCATGATCTTCTGCCATACGGTGAAGAACAGAAGCTACTTGGGCACCACCCTCCACTGTTATTTCCTCATACACAACATTTTTCATACGAGAACATTCTCTTTTAGCATTTTTTAATATTGTACGATCAAGCATAATGTCCTCGTTATGTTTTTCATCCTTGTTTTCGCTTGTTGTAATGTGATACACCACAAGATTAACATTAGCAGTGTCTTTGGCTGCTCTATTGGCCAAGCACAAAGCCTCTCTATCATCATCACCACCGAAAAAGATCATGGCTAATCGAAGTGGTGAACCACTTTTACGAACAAAACGAGTCACTAATATTCCAACCGAGCATGGAGCCTTATCCATCACCTTACAATTCAGTAACCTCACAGTCTTGTCCTCGTGTTCAATTTTTCCATCAAAAGACCATCTTCTATGAAAAGGAAGAATGATGATTGATGCTACTTTATCCAATGCAAGGTAGCACACATCTTCATGCATCAGTGTAGGTGGAGATATGGCTGTATAAGGGTACATTGTTGTTGCACCTAGCTTTTCATCTTCATAGAGTTTGAAGGAAAGGATGACATTCTCCGAGTAGGAGTTTCTTGCAAAAGAAGGAACACCTCTTTTCATCTTGTGAGAAATGAAAATAGGACTAGAACGCCCTACTAGTTCAATCAGATGAAGAACATCCACAGTTGTTGGATACATTGGTGTAGGATTAAATAGATCAAGAGCTGGTATTATAGGTACTGTGTGATGATGTTTATGAATACAAACAAGGATCCGGAGATTAGAGTCAAATTTCAAATCAGACATGTTCCTTTTCTGGTAGCCAAAATATTTTCTTGAAGGGTCATACAAACGTTTCACCAGCAATTGCACAACGCTATTTGAGATCATGATCATTGTTAGAGCCACAGTATAACGTATAGGTTGGATGTCCTGCATATAATATAATAAGTATCATGATCATTAACTGTTTAGAAAACAAGGAAGAAGAAACTTTGAGAGAAGCCAACAAAAGCAGTTGTATTTGAAAAGTCAATATCTTATTACCCTTTTGTCCAATGCAGAGCTATACATGGCTACTTCCACAACGCCTTTGCAATCTAGAAGGAGGGCAAGAGAAAGTGCATCCTTTAGTGATAGCTTGAAAAAGAGTGCAGATGCTAGGTAAGATATAAGCTTCATTAGATGACCGATAACGATCATAAGGACAGTGCCTATAAATATAGGTGATGTGAATTCTACCAAGGAATAATTCATCTTCATTGCACATGTAGTGACGAAGATTGGCATGAGAAATTCTAAACCAAAAGTATGAACCCTTTTAACTAATGAAGATCCTAATGGAGGTCCATCTGGTGTAGCCAATCCATAAAGGAAAGGTAGAAGAATGAATTCTATATTGAATAGCATTGAACACCAACCCAAAACAAAAAGAACCCCAATGATAACGTTGATGTAAATATCCTTCACTTCTTGGCTTTCTGGTGTGTGTTCAATCACCAAGAACATTGCAGGCCGATAGACAAAGAAAATGATAATTATTATAGCGAAAAGCAACACCAAATCTATACTATTTGCATTCACTTTCCTGGTATCAAAGGCTGCAGATGCAATTACAAGAATATTACTCAGCGTGTCACCCACCAGTGCAGAAGATAACGCCAATCTTCCAAGTTCAGAGTTTAGGATTTGAAGGTCATTGAGGACGGAGGCAATCACTGTAAATGAAGTCATGTTCTGTGTCATCAATATAACAACGGTGGAATGCACTATTGTACCCTGGGATGTAAGTTTAGAAATGCGTTCTACAGATGAATAACCAATTACTAGAGGAAATAGCAACCCCACAATGGCAATGATCCATCCTTGTCTTCCTGTTCTGGTGATCATGCTGAAATCCATTTTCACACCATTCTCAAAGACAAATAACATATAACCAAGTGATGCTATTGTAGCAAGTGTGTCTTGACTTCCATAAGGAAACAACATTGTCTTCTCTTTCTCCAACATACTCAAGGATGGTCCTAAAATGAGCCCAGCCTTCAAATAAAGATAATGCATTTTGTTAGACATATTACAGATGTTGATCAATCCAAATTAATCTTCCTATATATTGTATGATTTAAGATTCTATAACAATCTTAATAATAAACCAAAGCATACACTATGAGGAGAAAACTTACCATCAATTGTGAAAAAATGGCAGGAAAACCCAGCTTTTTTAAAGGGTAATTCAAAGTTCGTGTTACAGTGTAAATCAAAACCACTTGGAGTAGAAATATTGGCATAGATGACTTTAAAGGAGATCCTTCTGTGCTATGTTTTCCCCATAGGCCATCTGATGCAATATTGGGTGGAGTCTTAAGGCAAACACCACATTTTGCAGTATGATCTGAAACATTGATCTCATTAATTGAAGCAAACAATGTATCCACATCCATTTCACAAATTCAATTTAAATCCTCAGAAAAAATTCAAGGAGTTAATGAGAAAGATAAATTGAATAAAGTGAATGGACTGAAGGAAAAGAAAACATCAAAGACATATATATTGTAATTGGAACTCGTATATTTAGAATAAGATGTTTAGAACAGAACAAATGATTCACTAGCTCATTATTTTGCTGTAAGTGTGTGTGAATCTTCATGCCAAACAAGACAACATCACAGATAAACTAATTTAAGTAAGACAATTTTGTAAAAGGAGTTATTATTAGAAAGGACAAGTAGAACCCAATTTATAATAGAGAAGCTGTTAATGCCAGAAAAAATAAACTAAAAAGTAATTAAGCCACTATGTTAAGGGAAGATATCACAAATGCTCTAATATGTATTTTAGGACTATTGGCACAAGTAAAAAAATGGTAATTTTTTAACTCATAAATCATAATTATTATATCATAATCAAAGAAACCTATCTAGCAATTGGTTTTAGAGGGTGATTACCACTGGAATAATTTTATTTTATTTTACTTAAGATTATAAGTATTATGTATAGGTATTGTCTATAAATATTTTAACTCCATACTCTAGTATTGTTTCGGGAAAAATATATAGTAAAGACCTAATTAAATACATATTTTATATAAGAAAAGAGAATCAATGTGACGCATATTATCGATAAACTAAAACAATTGTATAATGATTTGAAACTTTTAGGGTTAAATATCTTTTTAGTCTCTTGGGGCGATTTTGGTTTTAGTTCTTATTTTAAATTAAGGTACAATTTAGTCCTTTAATTTTAAAAAATTCTGGTTTTAGTCCTTTTTACCAAATTTTTTTAACTTTATTTGTTGTTTCAAATGTGTTTCTCAGTTAACATTGAAGCAAAAATGTGTCAAACAGTGTAAACAATCCAAATGTTATATAATGAAACACGTTTGAAACAGCAAATAAAGTTAAAAAAATTTGGTAAAAATGACTAAAACCAGAGTTTTCTAAAGTTGAAAGACTAAATTATACCTTAGTTTGAAAGAGGGACTAAAACCAAAATCGTCTCCAAAATATAGGGACTAAAAACATATTTAACCCAAACTTTATTTATTAAAAAAATTTATATACGTGTGCAAGCACTATTTGAGTTTTTCTTTAGCTGAATATTTACATATTTAACACAGTGTATGAGAAATTTTCTAAAAGTAAAAGCATTTTTTTTGTTTTCGAGAAAGTTAAAAACATTTGATCTCAACGATTTTCCTTGTAATAAAGACAGTTTCAAAATCTTGCTGAAAAAATTAAAATGAATATATTACCAATTTTAAAAACTTATTTAAGCTTTAAAATAATAATTGAAGACAAAAGTTATTATATATATATATATATATATATATATATATATATATAGGGATTTGCTAATTTATGTAAAGTGATTTTTTAGTTGGTACATTTTAACAAAGTGTACCAAATTTTAGGTTACAAAAATATTCCTATTTAAAAAAAAATACTTTAAATATAAGGGTACTTTAGTAATTTTAAAATTTAATTTAAATAAAAAATAAAAAAAGGTATTTATTCATTAATTGTTTTTTAAAATAAAAAATAAAAAGAAATGTAGTTATTTTCCACTACTTAAGGAATATTTTAATTATAATATTTTTAAATAGATATAATTTGTATAGTTACATTGTTTTTTTTAAATGGATGCATCACATCCATAGGCAACATATTTTCCATGATTTAAGGAAAATAAAATGAAAAATAAAATACAAGGTAGTTGTTTTCTTAACCTAGACGGGTTTTATAAACCCTAAATCATTATATTTTTTAAAAGGTAGTTGTTTTTAAAAAAAAATAAAGTAAAAGGTAATTGTTCTTTAAAATTAAAAATAAAATAAAAACTAATAACTTCTCTTGTACACATGGACCAATCAGGATTTTTAATAACTACCTTTTATTTTTTTATTTTAAATTAAATTTTAAAATTATTAAAATACCCTTTGATTTAAAGTTGGTTTTCTTTTTTTACAAGAACATTTTTGTAACCTAAAACTTCATACACTTTGCTAAAATATGTATCAACTNATATATATATATATATATATATATATATATATATATATATATATATATATATATATATATATATATATATATATATTTGAATATGTAACCAATATGTTTTTAATCAATTTCTTTTAAATAAATACAATTGAGTATGTCAATATATTTGTTGATGGTGATGGTCAAGGCCATCGAGCAACAGAATCTCAGTGCCACATAAAACAATGACATGTCTGTTACTGATTGTCTATTTTGCTTTTGGAATGTTGAATTTGAGTATTAGAATACATTATTTGGGGTTTGAGTTTAGGGATGAGATAGTTCCCTCCATGAATCTAGTTATACTTTAAAATAGGAACCAAATATGAAAGAGATGTACAAGCAAAGCTGTTCTTACCTTGGATTATACCTAAGTTTCTATGAAAATATTATAACCGATAAATAATAATTGAAATAAAATGAATAAAATTATTTAGTTCTTTTAATTTATGTTAATAATGGAAAATGGTTTTTAATTTAAATGTGTTAAATTAATTTTAAACATGAAAAACAAACACATTTATAACATAAATTGACTCGAATAGAATTCCTTTTAATGATTATCTTTATGTAACATATTTCACTTTTTCAGATAACATACAATAATCTACTTACTCATTATACTAAAAAAAGAATGATTAGGAAAATCTAAAGCAATAAATTACAGTTATAAAAATGACTAAACAAAAAACAACTTGAATTTTAAGTAGTAAAGTTCAGTGAAATAAATGATAAACATAAAACTGGACACAAAAACAATGAGTAACAAATAAAAGTTACTTTGAAAAAAAATAAAAGAAACACAAACAACATAAGAAATTTAAATGTAATTCATAAAGTAGATGACAAGAAATATATATTTCCAAGAATAAAAAAAAAGATAGAGATTATTTTGTCATTTCCAATTTAGTGTATGGTAATTTTTATCAGACTTAACTAACTAAGAAAACCAATGTAAAAACGCTACTTTCAAGCAGTTTTACAATTACTTTATTAGTAGGAAAACTTACACTGAGTGTGTGGAAGGTTCACTTGTCATCTTTTGTTTATTGACATGTCCAACATGAGATTCCACCTTCTATACTTTCTTCTATGAATAATAAACAAGGAATTTTGGCTTTTGAGGGATAACTCTTCTTTTACTAACCTCTCAAACCTTCAATAGATAACTTCATTTCCTTGAAGTTATTTAACAACCTATATACCAAAATATTAATAGATTGCAACAATCACAAAGAGATATCCAAAATTATAGGCAGAAGAAAGATACTGCACAAGGAAAAGAAGCTTCCTGAATGTAAGAAACATATTTGCTGCTGCTTTATTGCCAACATTGAGTCAGATTGAGAAGACTTTTGAGTACTCTAAGCCCTCTACTGCTCCTTGCATGCCCACATTGGGCGGTAATCCCTTTTTCTAAGGGAGAAGATCCTCCTGTTTTCTTTCCCTGATGAATCATCTTTGTCCTTATATCTGTTTGTTGATAATTACTACTCAAAGCATCCAAATAAAACTCCCACACAGAACCCTTATTTCCATCTCCCTCCAAAACAACAGCTGCATCTCAAAGTAATGTGGATCCTGTCTCCACCATTGTCCGTATGATATCTTTAGTAAATGCGCTGTATAGAGACCCCATTTTTTGACATATATCTTATACTCTCCCATCTTCATCCTCATCCCCAGCATACAAACTCAGCGGTGTACGGAACTAAATTTTTGCACCTTGAGGCTAATATAACTTCACAACAGCCACATGAAACTCGTTCCTGTTTTAAGATGGATTAGCAGCTTCGCTTAATGGCTTCATGATACATGATGATATTGATATCTTACATGCATGTCTCAGAAAATAAAGTTGGGAATTCAAAGCTTATTCAGCAATTACTCCTTCAACAATGTTGATCAATGCAAAAGTATTCACGACAACATCATTATACTGATTGAGAGGATACACTGCTTAATCAAAGTGGTTCTTCTTTATAGCGTTCCTCGATTTCTCACTGAATCAAACTATACCCTGAAGGTTTTTTCATTCCCTTTTCACTAATCAAGTTCTTAACCTCTTGTGCATGCTCCCATTTATCTTTTGATGCATAAATGTTTGCTAGAAGCACATAATTTCCCGAATCGTCAGGGTCAATCTCAAAGAGATGTCTGGCTGTACTCTCACCCAAATCTAGATTGCCATAAAGCCTGCAAGCCGCTAATAAAGAGCTCCAAGTTGTTGCATCAGCAGTGGTTGCATTCTCCTTTATTAGATCATACGCCCTTTCTAGTTGCCCAGCCCTCCCAAGGAGATCAACTATACAAGTATAGTGCTCAGGTAAGGGCTTAATACCAAATACCTCAGTCATAATCTGGAAAATCCTACAACCTTCTTCAACAAGACCACAAGAGCTACAAGCATTGAGGACACCAATGAATGTGACTGGGTTTGGCTTTAANCCCTCCTTTTGCATTTTAAAGAAAAGGTTTATAGCATCCCGAGATTTTCCATGCTCAGCAAAGGCAGCAATCATTGTACTGTAGGCATACATATCCCTGTATCTCATTATACTGAATTCTTTCAGTGCTAAGTTTATGTTTCCACATTTTGAGTGCATATGGATCAATGCATTGGAAACAAAATGTGTTCTATCTGAGATAAAATAACAATGGGTTCCAAGTCAGTACGTGAAATATTCTTTACCTAAATGGGTAGAATGCAATAACAAAAGGACTTACCACAGCAACCCTCTTCAAGATGGTCTGTTAGAGTGTTTGACATTCTAATGTCCCTCAGTTGTGCACAAGCTGACATAGCCCCCACCATTGCTACCTCAGTGATTTTGATCCCTTCTTCTCTCATTTTCTCGTACATGTAAATAGCTTCCTTTGCGTATCCATTCTGTGCATAACAGGCAAGCATCGCTGCACAAGCAGATGCAGACTGCAGCGCAGGAATTCCATCAAATACTCTTCTTGCTTCCTCCACGTTACCTAACTTACCATAACCTGCTATCATTGAAAACCAAGTGATCTCATTCTTGTCACTCATTACATCATACAATTCCTTAGCAGCTTTCATGTCTTCACAATTTGCATATCCAGCAACCATGGTAGTCCAAGTAAAACAATTGCGTTCTCCCATGTTATCAAAGAGCCACCGTGCATCAACCATCATTCCTACTTTAGCATACCCACAAATCATCGCCGTNTAAGCAACAACATCCTTGTCATCCATCCTATCAAACACGTTGCGTGCATCCCTTATACAGCCAGATTTTCCATACATGTCAAGGAGTGCAGTTTGCACAATCTTGTTTCCAAGAAACCCCGACTGCACCACTCTGGCATGTACTTGTGTTCCTTCAAACAAAGCCGGGACTCGCCCACAAGCGCTAAGTACTGAAGAGAAGGTGAGCACTGAAGGCAAAATCCCATTTTGATGCATTCTAGCATAGGTAGAAATGCAATGGTGAAGATGGGCACGATGGGATAGGAATGCACGAATGAGGGAGGTCCAAAGGAAGCCATTGGAACAGTTTGGCATTGTGTCAAACAGTTGGTGGGCATAGCAAAGATTGGCGTCTTCGCCATGCAACTGGAGAACTCGATATAACAAACGACCCATGTAGCGATAATAATGATGGGGTGGTTGTTGAGGGAGGAGTTTGAGAAAAAGAGCATGGGTTTGTTTTAGATGATCAATGGTTTTGGCAGAGTTGAGCCATTGCATTAACCTAAGCTTAAATTTTGTGGTTGGGATTTGGGATGATAGTGAAGTGAAAGTTCTCATTTTCAACTTCGGTTATATTACAAGGTGAGAAGAAAGCATAAGAGATAGAGCAGTGGTTGGTTGACGACATTTCCAAGGTTGTTCTGGTGCAGTCCATTTCACGGTGGTTGATGTTGACGGTGAGTTTTTCGTAGGGTGGAGTAGTTATCACAGGTGATTATTGTTAGATAAATGGACATTTTAATTCGAACTTTTGTTGGTATTGACAAAATAAAAATTGTTATTAAGGTGCGTTAGGGTGTTACAATTAATCTATAGGATTTGCTATTTTTTTTTTTCTTTTGGTATTAAGTATGTTCAACGGTTTAGATTTTGTTGATAGTGAATAAGTTTAGTATGTATAAGCAACTTCTTCAATGTATACAAGTGTGGTAGGAAAACAAAGAACAAAAATAAAATAATCTAATTGTATTTAACCACTTTTCTTAATTAATTTAACTAATTTGCATTCTTTAAAGAAGCTTTGTTTCCACACTATAAATCACTCAAAATTATTTCAAACAATAGAATTAAAAGTTTAATATACATTGATTTTAAAGTTCAAGTGTGTTATATGATCATTTAATCATGTTTATGATGTGTTTAATTACTTTTTTGAACTAATTTAACCAACAATTTTTTTAATTTAAATGTATGCATTCCTCTTAAAGCCTTGTTTTCCAAATTGTGTTATTGATTATTGGTCATTAGCTAGTTTTTTTTTTTTTTTCTTTTTGTTATTAGTCCTAAATTGAAGAACACAAGAAAAGTTTCCACTCCACAAGACAATAATGAATATTATGTATTTCTCTTATAAGATACAACAACTCATCATATTCATATATTCATATATTGCATCCAAAGATTTCTGAATATTATGAATACTAATAGTTTAATAAAATAGAATACTAAAACAGTTTCGTAATAAAATAGTAATATGTAATAAAATTAAAAATGGTTAACCCATAAATAGTATTTATCCATAAAATTAATAATTACTAAAAACATTAGTAATGGTAATATAATTTATTTATTTATTTTTTAAATTATATTAAATATTTCTAAAAATTTCACATAATTTAAAAAATAAAATAAAATAAAATATATAATCTCTTAAAACAAAATATTGTATTTTAGTGTAAGGAACTTTTTGAGTTTGAACCTCACACCTATTGTTTATAAACACTTACCAGTAATTCCTCTAATCGAGTTTTCCTAAATAACACATTTATATTGATGTTCATTTTAGGTTCTAACAAGTGGTTGCATGTTACGACTTTGTGCATGTATCTTGTTTTATAAGTTTCATCTAGAGATTTGTCCATGTCTCAAAATGATGGTCTCACTAGTAAGCCCATGATAATGTACATTCTTCAACCTTATTGTACTGTACGACCATACAGACATATAGATTAATTGTCCAGATAAGACCACAAGAAGGGACGATCGGTCCGAACAAGCTGCGGTCAATACCATTATGTACAATCCAATTAAGATTGTTAGTTGACCACACGTCTAAGGAGATGGGAGACCGAGAGGTCCGATAGTCCCCAGCAATAAGAACTCTTAAAACATTGCTCATAAACAAAATTACTGGTAAGAGTTACTTAGCGGGAATTGGGCATGACTGGCCGTGATTAGGAATCCATTAATCACAAACAACTATTTGAGTTCAAAACTTATTTAAAAAAAAATTAACCTAAGACTAATGACGTGGTACTTTTCAAATGGAAAATCATATAATATGTAATAGTATAATAATGATATCAACTTTAGTTTCAAAATTAGACTAAAAATTTCAACAAGCTTTTGAGAAAATTGATGTTTTTCCTCCATACAAAAACACACAAGCAAAATATTAAAAGTTAGGCTTATATTTTAAGATTTAAGTACAATAAGAACATGAAGGAACAACTTTTAAATCATAAAAGTCATAAGGATGCTGTGAAGTAAAACAATTTCTTCCAATTACATGTCATAAATAATATTTTAAAATTTATGAATCTAATATATATTAAATTTATTATCAGTCACTTGAAATTAAATTATTTTCTAAATAAAGATTTATTATCAGTTATTTGAAATTAAATTATTTTCTACATAAACTATTTTTTTTTTATAGATACATACTTTTAGTTCAAGTGCTTCCTAAATCAATAAGAGCTTTAGTAGGACAAATTATTTTATAAATGTTATCAAACAAAACTTAAAGTATGATATAACATATCATTATAAAAAAGATAATATTCAAAGAGGTTGAACCATCACTTGATATGATAGAAAAAACTTTAAAAATCACATATCAAATTGAATGAATCACCATTTCATTTGTTGTTACTAGAAGAAAAATATTTATACACATTAACTTTTGTTTAGACTTACGTGAATCATATTCATGACGAACATAATATCATTTTTAACTCTTTTTTTCTATGAAAGGAATAATGAAAATAAATTTAATAGATTTTTCTCAAGAATGTTAGAAAAGATAAAATAATAATAATAATAATAATAATAATAATAATAATAATAATAATGATAATAATAATAATAATAATAATAAGATGATAATAACCATAATAATAACAATAAGTAACTTTATTATAATGTAATATAGTAGTTCTCGATTATAGATTGAGCATGATGAAACACTATTATAAGTAATTGGTTGAGAGTTTGATGTTTGTCACCACCAAAAGGTCTGTATTGATGTTTGTTACATTCTTCATAAGCAGATAAATGGAAAAATAAATTGATATTCATCTTCAAAGAGCTAAAAGATCACTACATTACGTAAAAGAAACTGTGGACTATGGAATTTATTATAAGACAACAAGAGATATGGTCAACTATTCAGATTCACAAATAGTGATTATGCAGGGGATATTGAAGATATAAATAGTATATCTGATTATGTGTTTTTAATGAGTCGAAGTGTTGTTTCATGGTGTTTAAAGAAATAATTGATTGTGACTTTATCAACCACAAGGGTAGAATTTATAATAGTTGTTGTTTGTGCTTGTCAAGAGTATGGATGAAGAGAATCTTGAAGGAGTTGGGACATTCTTATGGAGACTGCATCACTGTGATATGCGATTACAACTCAACCATTAAGTTGTCTAAGAATCTTGTCATGCATACTTGAAGCAACACTAGTGTAAAAGGAGTTTATAACATTACCATATCCACGTCGTAAGTAGTATATTTTGCCGTTAAAAATGTGTAGTAACACTTTTGTAAATATTTCATCCAAATTGAAGTTTGATCTACCCACAATATATGTCAATTTGGTTTTTTAACATTAGTCCTAGGACCATAGATGTTAAATGACATGACTACCCTAGGTTTGACACTATTGAACGTATGTTGGCCTAGGGTCGATGTTAACCAAATTGACGTATGTTGTAAGTAGGTCTGACGTCAATTTTCCTTTTTAAATTTTAGAAACAATGTCTGCGTCCTCATCTTTTTCTTTAACGATTGTGCAACAATGGAATGCCGCAAGAGAAAAAAAGAATAGGTGCTGCAAGCGAGAAAAAGAAGAGGCCGCAAGAAAAAATGGAGAAGAGGAAGACGATATCAGAAACTGAATGTTGCGAAGAGTTTACGGTTGTATTTAAAATGAAATTGTGGTTTTTTTTTTATGCTTACCGTTTAAACTTTGTTTAGTCTTTCATCGATTATCTTCTGCTTCAACTAATTAAAATTTTCTTTCTTTGTGTTGTGTTTTAGTGCAGTTTTGTTCCTTTCTTGGGGTAATGTAGTAACACATTCTCCCTCTGCTAGCTGCCTCCAAGAAAAAAAGCAACGTCTAGTGAATTTCTTTTGATCATTTCAACCCAAAAACGACCCTGGGTCGTTGCCTAGTTATCGTTTGACCATGATTTTTTCTTTTTGCGGATGAAAATGGAACTAAACAAGAACCCAGGTTCGGTTTTGGGTTGAAAAGATCCCTAAGAAATTCAAGAGACGCAAGCTTTTTTTTTTTTGGGAGGAAACTAACAAAAGGAGATTGTGCTACTAGGATATCCAAAGACGGGAACAAAACTGCACTAAAACACAACCACTGTATTAGACGTCGGTTAATATACACACCGACGTCTATAGTCCCTTTTAGACGTCAGTCAGGGTCATTTTCGAAGTCTTTAATGCCTCTTCGACGTCGGTTATTGTTAAGACCGACGTCTATATAATGTCTTTAGACGTCCATTGCCCCCCTACACCGATGTTTAGTGACGTCGGACCTATTAGTGACTAACGTCACGATAAACGTCGGTTATACTATTTTTCTGACGTCGCATTAATGACGTCACCAACAATGACGTCAATTCATTTGTAGACGTTAAAAGCCTAAAATAACCAACGTTAATCAGCGTTTTTGCACTAATGAATCTTTCGATTAGGATCTCCATGTTCTGAAGTAGTTATTTCTACCAAGTCCTTGCCTATGTAGGTGATTCATTCCATGACTACGTCCTCTATTGCCAATGAGCGAACAACATAATACAGTAAAAGCAATAGCACAGTTGTCATTAATGTCAGACTAAACATTACAAAAACCATTGGTTCATTGTGCATAACTACATATAAAATTTTAAAAGGAAAACAGTCACAAATAATAAAGGACAAATTCCATTAATACCTTTTTACGTAGAAAATGATAAAAGAAAAAAACTTTGCAAGACCAAAAGTCATTTGCTCTGGACAGACACCAAAGAGGGCTTTTGGTGGCATAAGAATATTATGTGAAAATTCCAAGTAGTTTCTCAAAAGTCAAACATCGTTTAGTGTCCACATAAACATAATTTGAGAAATATGAAAATAACTTTCACATATTTGAGCATGCATAGACATAAGTAATAGCTTGTGCATAATTTTTAATTCATCAATGCAAAGCTAGATTTAGTTGACTCGATAATTATTTAGTTGTATGATGATGGGTATGTCCTGCAAGAACAAACTTTTTTAGCACGTATAATTGCACAATTACAAGTTATTCCATCAGTGAAACTCGGAGTTTTGGTCTCTCCAGAATATGTTCCAGGGCTTTCTATTACAGGTAGGTTGTTGTTTGCTCTCCTGCAAAAACATAAATATAAATTTAACAGGGATGATTAAAAACTCAAACAAATGGAAATAAATATTAAATTTCCTAACATGAGTTTTAAACAAATGAGTTTAACCTCATAAATTATAATTATAATTTTTTATTTTTCAATCAAGTGAAGGTATAATGGTTATGGCAGTCATTCCCAATGAACTCCAGCCTATTTGATAATCGGTTAACAACTTGTTATATCTGCAGTTTTAATCTAGTTTTCCATTTGACAGTAGCACTTTTGTTGGAGGAGGGGGTAATGGAGGTAATATTATGCAATAAATGATGCATTCAAATTTATTCAGTTAATCATCAATTTATGATTATTTTCTGGTAGCAGAGGCACACAGAATCACGATAACACTCCAAATATCAATATATAATCTAAGCCACAAAGTTAACGACAATGATATCAAAATAATCATACTACAACATGTATGCGTGCATCAAATGAACAAAGAAAGCATACAATTTATGACGTTTTGTTGAAGGATGCATTAAAGAAGTTGGGTGGTCCCTGTTTGCAGGATTAATTCCAGTACCATCCATCATAGATGCTCCATCGACACAAGTAGAGTGTCCTAAGGAAACTGGAACTAAAATGAATCAAATTTTCAAATTGATTAGCAAACCAATAGCTTACGGCATGGGAAAATAGATATCTGTATCAACAAAAAGATAATAGTAAAACAAGCAAAAAAGATCAAATATGTTTTAACAAAGACAAATTACAGTCTAAACTATCACCAATCAACATTTTATAATATTTCAAATAAATCCAAGTTTAGCAATATAATGAAAGGTTTTGAATTAAACCTGTACGACAATGAAAAGCAAAGATCATATTCTCCTATGATCATGAGTAGAATGGTAGAGGGGAGAATAAACTTTAGTCCCATAAAAATACTCGTAAAGCCACATGCAGCGATATTTGGTAGTTGAAGGTTTCAGTGAAAGTGAAAATCAACAACACAAGTGATACAAATAGCAAACTAATAACACCAATATGTCTTAGGTTTTGAATAAAATAATTTTAAAATATATTCAATCTAGAAAAAAATTAAAACAAGCAGGAATCATGGTAAAATGGACTTTATAATACATAAATTTCTGTATAAGAATTCCACTGATAATGAAAGAGAAAACTTACAAAAAACTAATCGGACTTTTACCTTTAACCTTGTTTGACTAATTCGCGGGATTGTGACAAATCCGAGTCAATATTATGTCTACTCCCCAATTGCTGAAGCTTGGCCTATGACGGTTATGAGGCACAAAAAGTAATGTTACAAAAGCCTAACATTAGAATGTATTCAGAAAAACTAAAGGATTCCTTTAAAAGAAGTCTACTAAAGAAATCAAAGTTATTATTTTCATAAAGGCTTAAATATGTTTTAATGGCACGCGTATGGTTAATGACGAGAACTTACCGAACCTTAGCTTTAATGGCACCCGCGTTAAAGCTGGTCACCGCAAGCGGCTCAACGCAACACTGCTTGCTCCATCGCAGGTTTGGGACGAACGCGTCGCGTGAAACATGACGAAAATTGGAGGGGAAATTAGGGTGAAAATCAGAGGTAAAATTAGGCAAAAATCGAAAGTGAAACTAGAGCGAAAATAGTGAAACTTGCCGAAAATCTAAAATTTAGGATATGAGGGAAAAATTTGTTTTAGAGGGAAAAGAAGCTCTACAAAAACGCAAAAAGCTTTCCAGAGAAGAAAAACCACTTAAACTCAACTTTTTTTAAAAAAATTTTAAACACGTAATAGTTTTATTTATTTTAATATAATAGATACCGTTTTCTTTAGAAAAAACGTTAATATTATTTTGAAATAAATATTTTTTTAAAGAAACGCTACCTATTGATCTATTTTAAATTATGAATTAAAAAATAATATTAATTACTTATAGAGAGCGCTTATTTAAAAAAGTGTTATCTATTTCTATTATCACTAATAACGCTTATTTGAATAAGCGCTATCCATTGTTCCGTACATTAATAGATAGCGTCTTTCTTAAAAAGCACTATCTATTGAGCGCTATCTATAATCAATTTTGTAGTTGTGCGTGTTTGAAAAGTGCAAAGTAGAACATGAAGTCTTCGTGAAGAAGACTGCAGAAGGTAACTTTTTGATTATTTGTCTGTATGTAGATGATCTTCTTGTGACAGGGTCAAAGCTGGAGGACATAAATGAATTCAAGGAGAACTCTGCTATTTCTTGGGAATGGAGTTTACATGCTTAGAAAGGGGGCTTGTTATGCATCAACTGAAGTATGCAAAGGAGCTACTGGAAATGTTTAAGATGCATCAATGCATCGCTGCTCAAAGCCCTTTGGAAGTGAACATGAAGCTGAGGAAAGATGAAGCTGAAGAGGAGGCAAATGAAACAAGATTCAAGCAAATTGTTGGATCTTTGTGGTTTTTGTGCAACAACAGGCCCGATTTGGTGTTTGGTGTAGGTCTGGTAAGCAGATTTATGTGCTAGTCGAGGAAGAGTCACATGGACTCTGCAAAGTGTATCCTGAGATACATCAAGGGCACATCAGATTATGGAATATTATTTCCATATGGGAGTCAGAAGAATTGCTTAGAGCTCACTGGGTTTTGTGATTCAGACTATGGGGGCGATACTGTGGAGAGGAAAAACACCTCAGGATTCATCTATTTCATGAATGGGGCACTAGCCTCGTGGTCATCCAAGAAATAGTCAATTGTTGCACTGTCAAGTTGTGAAGTAGAATATGTCGCAGGGTGCTATGCTGCTTGCCAAGGAGTTTAGCTCGAGGAATTGCTGACTGAATTGAAAGTAGAAACGGAGAGTCCAATGGAGTTGAAAATGGACAACACTTCTGCCATCAATCTAGCCAGAAATCTGGTAAGTCATGGAAGAAGCAAGCACATAGAAGTGAACTATCACTTCTTAAGAGACATAGTGAATAAGGGAAGGATTGAGTTGTCCTACTCTAAGACTTCAGAACAATGGGTAGACCTGTTCACCAAGGCTTTAGCAGTTGACAAGTTTGAAGCTATGCGAAAGGAGATTGGAATTGTATCACTTGAATACTTGAATTAAGGGAGAGTATTGGCTGTTGTATAGTTCAAGTTAACGTACTTTCTGTATTATGTAATAACATTTTCTGTTATTCTCATTACTATATTCTTTTCTTCATGTATATAAACCATGCATTATTGAAATAATATACGAGAGCGTGTTTTCATTCTTCACATTCTTCTTTACCTCTGTTAGTCTAGAAACTCATCTTTTGTGTTGCTTCCGTTCCAATACTTTTAACTTGATTTTTCTTTTCTTTTCAAGAAATAATATCAACATTTAATTTTTTTTTTTATCACAAAATGTTTTAACATATAGAATTCTAAATAGTTATTTTAATTGTCAGAAATTTTAATTATGACAATTTATAACGGTTAGAATCTACAATTTTAACTTTTATAATTATAATAATTTTTTAGTGCATGCTCATACATAGATTTTCACCTACTTATTAATGGAAAGAAAGACTATTACGAGAAAATGATAATATATAGTCTTTAAGTAACTTCAGTTTGAAACTATAACTTATACATTAATTATAAACATTATATATCTTTTATAGTTTTTTTTTTTAATTTTGTTAAACTTTCAAATTGCATATGCTTATAAATATGTTTATAAATATGTAAACATGTACGTTATTTTTTTCTAAGATGGTAAGAAATTACTCAGTTGATCTAAAACACCATAAATTCGAAGAATCACTTTCCAATTAAAACTTTTGAAAGTCTTTCCTTCAAACATGCTCCAAACAGATTATGTGGTTGATGTCTCTATGCTTCAATCACGAATGTGAATGTGAATTGCATCCTGAACTAGAGATGCAAACAATAACAAAACTCGATCCATTGATCAAGCAAAACGCGAGTCCATAGATCTGAGTGTATAATTCCCCAAGATACTATAATTCGAGAAAACACCTGAATTCTAAACACTACTAAAGTTAAATATGCATGCATTGAGAATGGAGAACGAAAGCCTTACACTTACGTTTGGATGAGATAACTGCGAAAGTTGTTGTTTTGTTACAAACTCAACGAAGAACTCATACAATTCACAACACTCAAATTTTCACGAAGCATACCAACAAAGTTTCATTACTCTTATTCTCCAAAATTGTGTAACTACATGTGGTGCTCTATATTTATAATATGATAGACTTATTCTAAACAAGTACTGATCATAATTAAGAAAAATATTATCTCACAAGCTAACTACTAATAAAAACGTATACAACAAGTTATAGAAGACGTGCACTACAAGTTTCAGGTTAATGGTTAAAGCAAACTCTTGCTAAGTGCCATATATGACAGTTGAGTGAAGCTCAATGTTGCAAAATAGGGAAAAAATTGGTTTGTGTCATGCTCCTTGTTACTTTTCTTTCTCATAGTCAAGGCTGTATCTGATAACGGTCTAAAAACCGTTATTTTTATGCTTGAATGTGATGTCAAAACACACCCTTTGTGGCTTAGAATGAGTTTAAAATCAAGTAAAACACTTAGTTGAGTCATGAGAGAGTCAAAAGTTGGTTTTAGAGATATTATGCTTGTTTTTGCATTGTTTTGCAGGGTTTTGATGAGAATTGAAGATGGAAGTGAATTAGGACGGACTTAGACTCAAAAAGGAAGAAGAAAAAGGAAGAAAAGAAGAGTCTATGAACCGCTCAGCGACCAGAATCAACGTTGAGCGGCCAGAGCGATTAGAGGCAAACCGCTCAACGGTAAAACTGACCAGTGAGCGGTGGCACGGCTAGAGGAAAATTGCTGAGCGGTTTAATTAGGCACTGAGCGGTTATCTGCTTTTATTGGGCTTAGCTTTTGTTATCTTTTTGGTCTATAAATAGACCCAGTGCGATTCAAATTGAAATCTTTTGGCAGATAGAGACGTCCAGAGTTGTTCTACACACCTTGGAGAAGGTTCCTTGGATGCTTAGGCTCCAATTTACCAAATTTAGAGTTTATTCTTCCATTCTTTCATTATTTTTCATCTAGATTCACCATGTCCATGGTGAACTAAACCCTAGGTTGTTGGGGAACAATGTAATCTTTTGAAACTCTCTTATATCAAAATTCTTATCTTCTTTATATCCTTGCATATGCTTATCTTATCGATTGTTGGGTTTTGTACCTTTGCTTAATGCTTTTATCGTTTAATTCATTCGATAAATGTTGTTTGTCTTTATTGATACGGAGACGTACAATAATGTCATGAACTAGGGGGAATTCCTTGATTATGCTAATACCGCCTAGAGATAGGGGTAGGAAGATCAATTGTATTTTGCTTTCGTTTATCATGCATTATTAGTTACAAGGGGAGGCTAGTGATAGCAAGCCAAGAATTAGTAATAGGCTATTTTCGCCAAGAGATTGGGTTTAAGGTAGACTAAGAAAGTTTGCATGACAATATGATAAATAAGTGAATTAGATAAGAAAAGTAGATATAAGAGGGTGGACAAGATGAAATTGTAAACCCCAACAACTTCGTTCATCCATAGTCTTTTCTGGCCAATTGACTCACTGCATCTTGCATGCTTATTTTTGTCCTTTTCATACAAAACCTAAATTTAATTCTTTTCTCAAGTCTTATGCGATTGGTTTACACGAAAGTTAAGGCCTAAGAGTCCTTTGAAACTCTCATATATTGAATTGTTTCTTGATTCATATGCTTTTATTCATTAACTATTAGGGTTTTTCTTCCATTATATTTGCATGCTTTGTTTAAGACATTATTCAATAGCATAATCTTTGATTCTATCTATATGGACACGTGTGGGTAGGTCTAGACATGAGGGAATTCTCTTGGTAGCAATATTACCTAGACATATGGATAGGAGGACTGATTGCCTTAAGCTTCTGTGAAAATTATGTAATGCATGATCAATTGCTAGAGAGACAAGACATTGTAAACTAGTAATTAGGAGTAGTCTCTTTTCCCCAAGACATTAGGGCTAGGGTAAATTAGAAAAAGGCATTGACATTAATGAAAAAGTCGAATTCTTAGATATATGAGAGTGGATAGGATGAAATCATAAACCCCAACAACATAATTCATTCATACATTATTCATTTGCGTTATCTTTTGGACAATTGATCAAAACCTTTGCATGCATATAAAACACTAATTTTTGTTATTCAAGTCTTAAATAATCAAGATATCACACGAACGTTTAGGCCTAAGAGTCTATAGAGAAACAATACTCAGACTTACTGTTTATTATTACTTGATACGATTCGGTACACTTGCCGGACCCTTAACAAGTTTTTGGTGTCGTTTCTGGAGACTCATGGTTTAACTATTCTAGTAGTGTGATTATTGATTAAATTTGACTTGATTTTTTTATGTTTGTTTTTTATTTTTGTTCTAATAAATGTTTTCTAGGGTTTTGTGCCTAATGTTTGCATGATGCAGTTTGGACAAGAATTTAACTATATGGGCACTCAATTCTACGAAGATGATTTCAACCACTGGTGGGAACCTCACTCAAGCATGGAAGGTCCGAATGGACAAGTTGGACAAGCAGGAGGCCAATTCAGTATACCACATTAGCAATCACCACTATGGCAACAAGTATCTGCTTTAAATGAGAAAATCAACAGGTTGGAGATGTTTGTACAAATTGTGCAAAATTTCATATCTGCTCAAAAAAANAGGGAAGCGACATTCAAAAGGATGGAGATGCAGATTGGTCACTTAAATGAGAAATTGGATTCTAGGGTTAATACTGAGGTTAACGCTAGGGAGGAGTGTCAAGCCAATATCACTGAAAGTTGTTGAGATTGTTGACAACACAATTTCTATATCAATGTAGTTTTTTATGATGACAACACATTGTTTAATAACATGCACATGTTGTTACTGAATTACATGTTCTTATGCTGATTGATTGTGATATCTATTGAACCTGTTTATGAACTGTGTTACATGTTCCTATGTTGATTGATTGATATATATCTTGAATGTGTTCATATGCTTTATGTGCTATATGAAATGCATCATTACAAATGTTTTACTACATATGTTACAAAGCTGAAAACCACGAGCACTTTCATGAACTTATTATTGTGCGACGAAGTTATAGTGAAGTCGACTACATTACTAGTGGATTCAACTATGCTAAAATTTATGTACAGATTTTGAGAACACTAGTGGAAAAACGCTGTTTAACATCGGTTATTTTGGGCTTTTAACGTGAGATCCGGAACCGACGTCTATTCGAGTGACATTAAATGAGATGTCGGACCCCATAGGTCAGACGTCTATATAGATGTCGGACTATATAGGTCAGACGTCTATATTGACGTCAGATTCATAGATCAGACGTCTAAAGTGTCGTTGTATTTGATAGGATCTTTCTCCGCTTGAGGCCTCTCGAGTTGCTCCTAGGTCATGGTGATTCAAGTTTACAACTTTATATTTTAGTTCAAGAGAATGAATTATATGTTTTTATTTTGCATTGGACGATTTTGATAATGTAGTGGAGGGAATGGGAGGAGTCTATTTACAACAGACGTCTAAAGTGCTTTAGAAGTTGGGTGGCGGGGTCAGACATCTAAATGGAGCCAAAAAGTGACTTTTTAAATTTCTGGATTTAGGGTTTAGACGTCGGTTCCCAGAATAACAGACGTCTGAAGTGCTTTAGAAGTCGGAGTGGCAGGATCGGACGTCTAAATGGGTTCAAAAAGTGACTTTTTGAATTTCTGGATTTAGGGTTTAGACGTCAGTTCC
This sequence comes from Vigna radiata var. radiata, assembly GCF_000741045.1. Lineage (NCBI taxonomy): Eukaryota > Viridiplantae > Streptophyta > Magnoliopsida > Fabales > Fabaceae > Vigna > Vigna radiata. Next base: position 125,989 of record NW_014542552.1, on the reverse strand, counting down.
CAGAGTAACAGACGTCTAAAGTGCTTTAGAAGTTGGAGTGGTGGGATCAGACGTCTAAATGGAGTCAAAAAGTCACTTTTTGAATTTCTGGATTTAGGGTTTAAACGTCGGTTCCCAGAGTAACAGACGTCTAAAGTGCTTTAGAAGTTGGAGTGGCGGGATCAGACGTCTAAATGGAGTCAAAAAGTGACTTTTTGAATTTTTGGATTTAGGGTTTAGACGTCGGTTCCCAGAGTAAAAGACGTCTAAAGTGCTTTAGAAGTCGGGGCTCTCCCAACTGACGTCTATATGTCTAATAGGTAGGTGAATAGCCATTAATTTCCGCCATATAGACGTCGGGCCCCTCCTAACTGACGTCTATATGACTGAAAGAAATGACTTTTCATCCACCTGTCAGACATATAGACGTCAGTTAAGAAGGGCTCCGACGTCTAAAATATTATAAACGTCGGGACACCTTCTAGCTGACGTCTATATGGCCAACTTATTTACGAAAATGCCACCGGTCATCAATGTACGTCGTCCATACCCTTGACCGACGTCTAAGAGGTGACGTTAAATAGCGTTTTTGCACTAGTGGAATCAGTGCTTTGTGATGTTTTGAGAAGAAAATAATTTCAAAATGTTTTGCATGATGAAAGTCGACTATGTGCGCCACACATTTAGCTGTATCTATTGTCTGATTTGAAATTCTGTTATGCTCTTGCACTTTAACGACTATATTTTTGAAAGTTAGTTGCACATTGATGACTTAGTCAATTGTATTAAATGTGTTTTGTTTTTGGTTGACTGTATGCTACCTGGTTGACTGTTTTGTTATAACTATCATAATCCTGTCGATTGTATTAGTACCATATTCGACTTAGAATGTGTCTGATTAACAGAAATCTATAAATAGGTTGAACACGATTTGTTCAGAGACTTTTGATGATCTAACAATTTCATTTCTATTTCAGATTGAATTCTCTGAGCTCCAAGAGTTCTCCAAGAAGATGGTGGTGATCTTTCTTGAAAGAGATTCTTAAAGGAGATTTTTTGCGCATACATTGATTGATCAACATTTGCACAAAGAAGGTATTATGTGTTTCTATCACGTTCAGGCTTGGCATCCTTTGAGACTACTGCGTTGATTTTGGCTTCGCATCCGTAAAGACTGCTGCTTTTGGACCTGTTGTGATACAGGGGGATAGTTCATTCTGAAGATTGTTTAGAGTGGTTAGCAGATTGCAGAAGAGGGGATTCTTGCTGCATTTCTTGCTGTTGTTATTGCCTATTGATGGGTGCCGCACCCATGCAAAATTTAATATGCATAAAAGAATGCAATATAGACTAGGAAGTGACTCCTAGGTCGTCTCTCAAGGACCAAATGTGGTTCATGAATTAGGTCTAACACGTAGTGGGGGGGGGGGTTGTGAAAGGATTTTGAGTGCGGATAAATTTAATTAAAACACGAATGATGAGTCAATATTTTATTGATTTCACTTAGTTTATTGTGCTAGAATTAATCCGGGAATTGTGCTTAATTGTCCGGTATTTTCTCGTTTTTCCTAATTATGCTTAATTTGACCAGAAATTCTAATTTTAATTAATTTGAATTTTCTGAGCTAATTATTTGGATTATTAATTGTAGGGAAAATTTTGGAAATATAATTTGAGACATTTGGAGGTTAAATGAGATATGACAATTGGGCCCAAAAGTGGAGGTTTATTCAAATAGCACAAGAATTTATTTTGGAGAATGCACTTGATTTTCCTTTAGAAGCATTGCTGCTACAAAGCCCAAAACAAATTGAAGCTGGCCCACGATTGAAAGTTGTCCAGCACGTGAAGCTTAGAGAAGTGCCATCATGGCCTGATCCACATGAGGGAGGTGCAATAAGCGGTCTTCCAATCCACAACACGGTCCAGGAGAGTCCTCAAAACAATATTCATGGTCTTGCCCACACTGTTGCATGCACGAAAACTACACGTTCTAGCAAGCTTAAGATTGCTGCCCACATTCATCTAGCGGAAGCAGCTGCAGCTGGTCCAGATAGGTAGTACCTGCCACGACCCATAATTAAAGGAAGAAGGCTGTTTCATTTCATGGAGAGAAAGGGCTGTCACGGTCTTGAGGAGGTGCAGCCCATGAGAAATCTTCACAAGTGCAGCCTCCACGGTCCACCTTTGTGACACCCGGGCACTGACGAGGGCGAGGAGTGATCGCCGGTGCAAGAAGCATGGTGCACGGGGCACGGACAAGGGGCATGTGACACCCGGGCAGTGACGAGGGCGAGGAGTGATCGCCGGTGCAAGAAGCATGGTGCACGGGGCACNAAGAGTCAAGCCAAGGCATATGTGCAAGCAATCAAGAGACATATCACACACAAGAAAGAATATCAAGTGGCTCAAATTCTCACACAGGTATTTCTTTCACAATTAATTCAACCTCTCAAACATCATAATCATCTTTCCAAGCANAGAAAAGCAAGTAATCCAACAAATCAGAGTATCAATGAAGTGAAAGACAAGTCTACAACCTAAACAAAGTCCAGAAATCAAGAGAAACATGCAAAACTGTACACAAACCACAACAAAAACTACCTAGAAAACAAAAAAAAAAATAACGTAGAAAACATAAACTAACAAAGAAAATAGAATTCTCCCCCAATAGACCACACTTAAATTACACAGTGTCCTCAATGTGTCACAATCATCAAATCAGAAATCAGAACAGTCTACAGATCATGGACAGGTGCAATAAAAGTGAGGAAAGGAGGAGAAGAAGGGAAAAGAAAACTCCCCTGGTCATGGTGGCAGTTGCCAATTTTGGACTTGCAGAGAAGTGTCTTCCATAAATGGATCAAGAAATGAAGTGTTGAGGAAGGACTTCATTCGCCAAATTTGATCCAGAAGAGAAATGTCTTCCACAACCGGATCAAGGAAGGGATGATTCATCAGTAAATCACCTTCAGTCGTGGAAGACGAAGAGAGTCCACCTGGCTTAAAATATCTGCTCATATATGCCTGGTCCTCAACATTTTCATCAGATTCACAGTTAGTATCACCAATCATAAAGTTGGAAGCTGATTGTATCACAGGATTGATTTCAACACAAATAGAGCAAGAACTAGCTTCACAACTACATTTACAATTTTCAGAAAACTGTGAAAGATCAAAATTTAATCCCAAGTCTAAAGCATCTTCAGTTTTCACAGTTTCCATATCAAAATCAACACTAACATGTGAATTCTCAGCAGCATCAAGAATATGTGAATGCATAAACAACTCAGGCAAATCAAGTGGGAATTCAAGTTTAGAGAAAACCTGTGCTGATTCATGATTCATCTCACCAATAACAACGGAATGAGCAACTGCGTCCTCAAGTGCAAGAGGGAAGGCATGGGACGGTGGGGAAGTAGATGGCGCAGTAGTAAGCTCATGACTCTGCTCCCCATCTCCTATGTGGATGACACCAACATCGTCTGGAAGCTGAACAGCCTGAAATGGGATTCCTTTGAAACATGAGACTGCTCCTCAGTGAGTTGAGTTGCCATCTGCCCCAACTGATTGCTCAAACTCTGAAATGAAGCTATAAATTCCTGCTGAAACTCCTAAAACTGCATAATTTGATCTCTGGTTTCCTGTTGAAACTGCATATTTTGAGCAGTCATCTGTCTCAACAACTCCTTCAATGTAGGCTCAGAAGTAGTGGGGTGATGAGGAGTTCTTGGGCAGGCCCATGAAACTGCAGCTGTTGTGGTTCCTGGACAGGTGGAGAAGACATACAAGAATTCGGAAATGGTTGATATTGCTGTGGAGCATCATACCATCCCAAGCTAGGGTCAGTCCACCCAGGATCGTTGCTATGACCATACCGCACAGGGGAGAATTTGTTAAGAAACTGATGCTCAAGATCTTCCCAACAGGTGATGGATCCTGGAGTAAGATAATAACATCAATGCTCTGCCGCTCCTTGTAGTAAGTAATAAAATGCCTTAATGAAAATGTCATGATTCGGGACATCTGGAGGTTTCATTGAAGAGCAAATGGTGTAGAATTCCTCCAAATGTCTATATGGGCATTCACCTGCAAAACCATGAAACTTAGGCAGCCAATCTATCAGTCCAGTGTTGAAAAGACAACGAATATCCTCCTTATCAATTGGAAACGGCTCCCTAGGAGCACTCTCATGAGATGGAGGAGGAACCGTTCTGTTCTCAACATAGAAATCAACAGAGTATATATGAGAAGCAATATCAGAGTAACAAGCAGGAGGAGAATCATAATCATAGGCACATGCAGAATAAGTAGTATCCACAAAGCCAAAATAGGTAGACATGGGAAAGAAAGGGGAAAGAAGAATGGAATGAAAATATGCAACTATCTAAATGTAACAGACATGACACGACATACAAAACGGAACAACACACTCACAACACGAGACAAAACACAACACACACTAACATAACAAAAGACCTAAAACCGAACCGTTGGTCCCCGGCAACGGCGCTAAAATTTGATGGGCTGTCGCGGCCCATACAAATTTGATTGCATATAAGAAATGCAGTATAGACTAGGAAGTGACTCCTAGGTCGTCTCTCAAGGACCAATTTTGCAGTTCAGAATCGAGTCTAACACAAAGTGGGGGGGGGGGTTTGAATTTGGTTTTGTTTGTGAATGCAACTGACGAAATTAAAAATAAAAATTAAACACATTTGAACATCATAAAAAGCGTTAAAGAGATTAAAAATGCTAAACCCAATACTAGACTAAACAAGTATCTAAACATAGTTAAATTAAATTAAATACAAAACTAAATTAAAGAAATTAAAAACAGCTCAACCTACATTTCAAACTAATTTAAAATAAAAGAAAATAAAAAGACATAAAGTTTATCTAAAACCTAAACTAATTTAAAATAAAAGAAAATAAAAAAGAACATAAAGTTTATCTAAAACCTAAACTAATTTAAAATAAAAGAAAATAAAATAAAGAAAAATAAAATAAAATAA